>NC_143509.1:26855889-27009889 GCF_031878675.1 Megascapheus bottae
GGGGCTGAGGCTTTCTACCCAGCTGCAAAAAGCCTAGAGGTGAGAGAGACCAGTCTTTGAATTGAATGTGCTGTGCTGTTTAGCTCCAGGAGAACTCTGTTATTATCCCCATAACTGGTTTGATTTGCTCAAACCTTGACTGTTTCCCTACATGGAAAGCTTGGCTGGCACTTGAACATTTCTCTTACGGTCTGCTTTTGTTGGGTTTAGGTCTCTACCCCAAATATGTGGTTTTTATCTTTACAAGCTTTATAGGTTGCAGGTCTTTGAAACAGGAGTCCACCTGCAATTGTGGGGTTTCCAATCAAGACTCGCAACTCCACCTCTCAAAATGTGGCTTCTGTTTCTCCAGATTGAGTTCTTGTACAACACACGCTGACCTGAGGCGAGTCAGGAGACACAGGCATGACGCAATGTACGCAATGTGAGCAGGGGCAGAGGGCTGAGCTGGGCCGGGACCGCAGAGAGCTCCAGTGTCCAAAGAGTTTCTAGAATTCACGCGAGGTCTGGCAGGTCCAGTTACATGTGATCCAAGTCTCTGTCCCTGCCACTGGGTGCTACCAGTACCTGAGGGTGGGGCTCTACCTCCAAGAGTTTTTGGTAATTCCCCATCATCCAGCACGTTGCCAAGATGGCACAATTTAGACCTAGTACCCTTATTTGATCAGGAACATGTGATCTTGTGTGTGTGTGTTTGTCAGTCGTGGGGCTTGAACTCTGTCCCTGGGCTCTTCAGCTCTAGCCCTTGAGCCACAGCGCCACTTCTGGTTTTCTGGTGGTTAATTGAAGAGTTTCATGGACTTTAGTGTCTGGACTGGCTTTGAACCTTGATCCTCAGATCTCAGCCTCCTGAGTAGGTAGGGTTACAGGCGTGAGCCACTGTAGCCAGCTTTCATTGTTTTCTTTTTTTTTCTGTTCTTTAATTTTAATTTTTTATTTTTTATTGTAATTAATAAAAGGGTTACATGATATTTGCCAGATAGGAGGTGCATTAATTCACATACATTGATACCCTTTCACATGTCTTGGTACCCATTACCCTCCCCCCACCATTGTTTTCTTTTCTTCACACCTGACAGGTGCTGGGGGCCGGGGGCTTCTTAGATATCATGGTGCCTCCTGCTGGTGGGAGGGAATTCCCCACTTAGTGCTGGAAAGCCTAATGGTAAAAGGAGCCTATTTATTTACTTCTTTGTTTATTTTTAGGTTTTTTTTTTTGTGTGTGTGGGTCAGGGGGCTGGAGATATGGGGCCTACACAGTGCTGGAAAGGCCTAATGCAGATGCCTAGCTCAAGGTGAGCTGGGAGGGCTCTGCTTCAGAGAAAACATAGCCTCAGGAAAGCTTTGTGTATTGAGAATAAAGATCTGGGGAAAGGTGAAGTCCCCTCCCTCAGGTTTTTGGTGTGTCTGAATCCCTGGAGACAGGAGTGGGCACTTGATCGATTAGTAGGTCAATCCAGTACCTGAGACTGAGAGTTTCCTGTGACCCTTCTCCCTGACCTGAGCCTATTTAGGTGTGGACTAGCGTAGGAGCCATTATGCCATGCCACGTGTCTTCCTATTCTCATCCTTTATCCTGGTCTCTTGGCTGTTTTCCGGTCACCATGGCATTCCAATTCAGCTCTCCATCTGAGCTGAACGGGCATGTTGGTATTGTATTTGTTGTTTCTTTTCTCTCTGGCCTGTTTCCTAACAGTATTAAATGTATTTTCTGGTTGCTGGACTTTGAGATGGGAGTCCGCCATACAGTCACTGACCTGCTTATAAAAACTCCAAGATTTGAACCTGCAAAATGTGGCTTTTAAGGGTCCCGAGTCTGGCCTAGTGGTAGGGTGTTTCCCTAGCATGCACAAAAACCTGGGTTTGATTCCTCCATACCACATACACAGAAAAAGCCAGAAGTGGTGTTGTGGCTCACGTGGTAGAGCTCCAGCCTTGAGAAAACCCAAGGACAGTGCCCAGGCCCTGAGTTCAAGCAAGAAAAAAAAAATGTGGCTTTTTAGTATTTTCGCCTTACAATGGTTTGTCTCAACCTTTGAAGTCACCTCCCTCCCTGACATCCAGTTCCATTCAGAGACACACCCCATTATCTGCATCTTGCGCAGAGCTTGGTAGTTAGATCTCCCCTTGGGTCCTGACCCTTCTTTCAGGAGTCCTCATACTTGAAGCCCTGGGCACCACTCCCTTCAACCTTTCAATGTAGGCCCCAAGTTTAAGTGTGCAGTGTACTCATGCATCCCCCCCCCCTCTTCCGGCTGCCGGCCTGCAGGGATCCATTGTGGACTTGGGGAAGCACCTCGGAGAAGCACTTGGCAATGAGTTAGGATTTACCTGAATGAGTGGGAGCCCCTAAATGTGCCTCAGATGAGACCTGTCACTCCCTTGTCCACCAGGTCAGGGCTCTCAGGGGTACTTTCTGAAGGACTTCACAGCCTGTCGCAGTGGGTCAACAGGACGACCTGCTTTGCCATTCCTGGGATTTGTACTCAGGGCAAGGGCACCGTCCCCGCAGCAAAATATGGAACGCTTCACGAATTTGCGTGTCATCCTTGCGCAGGGGCCATGCTAATCTTCTCTGTATCGTTCCAATTTTAGTATATGTGCTGCCGAAGCGAGCACAAACACGGAGTGGCAGGCTGGGATATTTAAGCACTCGACATACAAGTACTTTTAAGTGAGGTCGTCTTTCCGACCGACTACGTTGGGTATTTTTTTTTGTCATTGCGCAACAAACAACCCATTATTTTGAAAATTTTACTTTGGCATCTAATTAGGTTTTAAATTGTTTAACTATTGCTCTAGAAACACGTGTGTATCTTGGCCTCGCAACCCGTGGAGACTTATGGGAAAGCTTTATGCAAATGAGACGAACCGCACGCGGCTCCGCCCTCCGGCCTAATAGAGCTTAGTCTCCCGGAGCTAGGACGAGCGAGACCTCCGCGGGCGGCCACGGGTATCCCAGGGTGCTTCGCTGGGCAGAGACGCTCTAGCCCAGCGCGCTCGCTGGCGTCGCTGGCCCGTCGCGGACGCTGGTGAAGGCGCAGGCGGCGGTGGCGGTGGGCAGCGGCGAGGGCGGCGGAGGCCGGGACGCGCCTCAGACACCTGGCCGGCCGCCTGGGAGACGCGGGGCGGAATGTCGGAACACGCTGCGCCCGCGGCCCCGGGGCCTGGGCCTAACGGCGGCGGCGGCGGCGGTGGTGGCGGCGGCGGCGGTCCGGCCCCCGCGCGCGGCCCGCGCACCCCCAACCTGAACCCCAACCCCCTCATCAACGTGCGCGACCGGCTGTTCCACGCTCTCTTCTTCAAGATGGCTGTCACCTACTCGCGGCTCTTCCCTCCCGCTTTCCGCCGCCTCTTCGAGTTCTTCGTGCTCCTCAAGGTGAAGGGACCCCAACACCGCCCCACCCCCATCCTCGACCCCAGCGCCTCATCGCCCCCTCACCTAGCTCGAGGGCTACGCTGCCCCTCTCCGCTCGGGAGGGATGCAAGCGTCTCGGTGTCACCGACGCGTCCGAGACCCCGCTCCCGGCCTCCTCCTTTCCGGGTTCCCCCCCCCCACCTTCCACAGCCTCCCTTACCTCTCCAGGGCCCTCCTCCTGCCCTTTGACCCCTGACTCGGCAGCCTGGCATCCTGAACCCCAGGATTGCGCTCTCCACCCCCCCCCCGCCCAGTTCGCCCTAGAACCCATCTAGCCCGTGGCCGTACCCCTTTTCCCCCCTCTCGCCTTGGAGGTGGCTCCTCTGCTGTTCCCTTTCCTGGAACCTTACACCTGCCCACAGCCCTCTCCGGGCTGAGCCTCTTTAGACCTTGCTTGGGGCAGGGCCTTCCTGAGTCACCTGCTAGGGCTAGCAGCAGTGTCCCCAGCCGCTCAGGGAGCTTTGAGCCTGATTCAACCTCCCCTGGGCTCTGCCTGCCTGTCCTGGCCCTGCCTCAGGAAGGAGTTCAGCGTGGGAATCAGCTAGGCCACCTGGGTTCTGCGTTTCTGACTCCCCTCCCAGAAAATGGAGAAGTGGCAGAGGCAAAGTTGAGGCTCCTCCGTTTTCTTTTCTTTTGTTTTCTTTTTGTGGGTGTATGTGTGCCAGGGTACTTGCTCCTGAACTCAGGGCTTGGGTGCACAGCTCCACTTCCAGCTTGCTTATTTATTTAGTCGGTGGTGGGACTGAACTCTGGGCTGTCCCTGAGCTCCTCAGCTCAAGGCTATTGCTCTGTCACTTTAATTTGAGAGTCTCAGGGACTTCCCTGCTCAGGATGTCTATGAACCGCAATCCTCAGATCTCAGCCCCCTGAGTAGCTAGGATTGTGAGCCACCAACACCCAGTTCACTTGCAGCTTTTTTAGTGGTTCAGTGGAGACAAGAGTCTCATGGATGTTTTTCTTCCTGGGTTTGCTTTGAACCCCTATCCTTAGATATCACCCTCCTTAGTGGCTAAGATTACAGGCGTGAGTCACCAGTGCCCTGCCACTTCTGGCTTTTTGTCTGGTTAATTGGAGTTAAGTGTCTCACAGATCTTCCTTCCTGGCTTTTTCTTCCTGTCTGCAGAAAGGGGCTAATGCCCCTGGACAGAGGAGGAAAAGGTGTGGACTGGGTAGCTTGAGTAGTTAGGTGGAAGCGGCTGGCTGCTCTCTGGGGTCTGATGTAAAGGAGCCCAAACCTGGCCATTAAGACAGACCTGGAAGCCAGTCCTGGCCCCAACCACAGCTGCTAAGGAAGTAAGTCCCCCTGCTTGTGCAGATAGCAGAGTGCCCAACGTGAGGAGCTGGCCGTGCAGGCAGGTGCTGCGCAGAACCTGCCTGCCCTCTTCTCCCCTGCATCCCCTAGCACAGCTTGGTTTTGTCCTGTGCTGTTGTGAGGTGATGGTGACTGAAGGGGTGGCTGTGTGACACTGTATCTGGAATCCTGTATCAGGGTCTCTGACACCCTGGAATGCTCTAAAGCTGTGGACAAAGGCTCATATGCAGATTGGATTTTCCTTAGCTACCTAACCAGAGTGGTCTGTGTCTGAAGGGGCTCAGGTGCCCCTGGACACTGCTCAGTGGTTGAGGTGCCCGCCCCACGCCAACCTCCCTGAAGGTGTGTTTGGGGTATGTGTGGGGAAACCTCATTTTGGCCCCCCTGCTTCCTGAGGTGGAAGGGGCTGGCCTTTGGACAGTCCCTGCAGGGCAGCTTGGCCCGGGTCACTGCCATTGGTCACTCTGTACTGTCAAGTAGGAGCCTCAGAGAAGGTGGAGCCCCTGGAATGCTTTCGTCTTCCCGTGCCTCTCAGCTTAGAGGTCCTGGGTGGTGGGATTGCTGGTAGCACTGGGCATTTGTTCATCAGGAAGTGTGCTATCACAGCTGATGCCTTTTATTTCCTTTATTTGTGACGATGGGCCCGGAACAACTGCTGTCTGAGGCTGTGCTGGGTTCCAGGAAGCTCTGTTCCTCCTCTGCTTCCTGCCCACCAGGCCGCTGCTCTGTGGGCCTGGGTAGGCCTAGGTGGCCAAACAGCCTGTCCCCACACACTGATCCTCAGGCTGCTGGGAAAGACGGCAGCCTCCTGGCCCATAGGCCGCTAACAGACTGGTAGCCCTGGAGTGTTGTGTCCTGGTCGCCAGGGAGCAGTGCTAGATGTGGTCAGGGCCCTGCTCTCTGGTGAGTGGGGACAGCAGTGTGCCCCTCTTGGGGATACCGAGGACTGAGGAAGGGACAAACTCTAGGTTCTTGCTCTCTACTGGGTGAGGAGGGGACTGTCACCATGGCCACTCCTGGGAGTCTCTGTGTTATGCCCTTGGGAGGGAAGCAGTAGGGTGCTGAGTGAAAGAGAGCTGGGATTTTCCTCCAGAGTCTAGCTGGGGCTGTGGGGTGCTACCCTCTTGGAAAAAAGTATGATCCCTTGAGACTCCCAGAGATGGGCCATTGGGCTTGGACCTGGTCCCTGGGCATCAGGGAGTGAGGCCATTTGACATCTGAGTCACAGCTCTAAGGGGCCTAGAGGCCATGTAGCCAAGTCCACCCATCCACAGAGGCTAACCCTGCTGTGGGGTTCCCAGGTCTGCAGGAGGTGGGTGTGGCAAGCCTTGGGGCCTTCAGCAATGCCCCTTGGACTCTGGTCTTCCCTGGACCACCAGTGGGTTCATGGGAGCTCTGGACTGCTCCCAGCTCTTCCTTATTGGCCTTGTGACCTCGGCAATCCCTGTGCCCCAGTTTCTTCCCCTGTAAGTTTAGGCAGTGGTGGCCAGGTGACCCTGAGAAGCAGGCAGCACAGGCTTGGGACACAGTGTCAGCACTCTGTGTTGTGTGGCCTGTGGTCCAGTGCTGACCCCTAGCTTTTGGGGCTGTTGGTTGTAAGGGACAGGAAGAAACTTTTCCTTCCACTTGGGCCCCGAGGAGGAGCTTTGGGTCTCTCTGCAAGCCTGTGCCAACTTCTGCTGTGATCCAGGATGCCAGTGTGTGCTTAGATGTATGGCCTCTTTCTGCCATTTGCTGAGTCCTTCTTTGCCTGAGGTGGTAGCCATTGGGTCTGGTCAGGCAGGGTGGGAGGTGCCTTGCTGACGCCTCCTGTCTCCAGTCTGCCGAGGGGGCCGTGTGCCTGTGGGCAGTCTTGCACATGGCTCTGTGGCCACAGGCAGCTCAGTCTCCCCTGAACACTGGGGCCTCTATCAGCACAAAGGTTTTGTGCTCCAGCATCTCTGGTCTGGGCGGGCCTCTCTGGCTGTGTTTCCCCTGCCGGCCTCCACCTATTCCATGCCCAGAGCACCCCCATCATGATAGCTCTGCATGTCCCCAAAGACCCCTGAGGGCAGGGCAGAGTTGCCCACTTTATAGATGAGGGAGCTTCCTGGGCCTGTCCTGAATGCCTGGGTCTTTCCACAAGGATCATCCGTGTCCTTGGCTGCTGTCATTGGCCCTGTCAGGCCTGGGAGGGCTGCAGAAGCTGCATGGCCAGGAAAAGGAGGCTATTCTTAGCTGGTGAGATCAGGGGCTCTGAGGACACAGCCAGACCGTGGTAGATGTGTAGCTCAGGGCCCAGCTGGCCTCACCCAGGTGGCAGGCCTAACAGGCAGCCTGGGGGCATTTGGCGGACACAGTGCTAGTGGCCTGAGCCCAGCCCCATATCCCTGGGGTAGAGTCTCACCCATGAGACCCAACGGTGAGTGTGGCTTCTCAAGGAATCAAGGCCAATCACGAGTACACAGAGCCCAAGGCCCTTAACTAGCTGGCTCACTTTTACAATCCTAGTTACTTAGAAGGCTGAGATCTGAGGACCAAGAGTCAAAGCCAAGCCTAGGCAGGAAAGTTGGTGAGATTCTTATCTCCAGTTAACCATCAGAAAGCCAGTAGTGGAGGTATTGCTCAAGTGGTAGAGTGCCGACCTTGAGTAAAAAAGCTAAGGGTCAGCACCCAGAATCTGAGTTCAAGCCCCAGCACTGGCAGAAAAAAATAAATAAAAGAACTAGCCCCATCAACTCCCATCCCCTGTCCAGTGGGACACTCACTGCTGTCCTCCTCAGGCCCTGTTCGTGCTCTTTGTGCTGGCCTATATCCACATCGTCTTCTCCCGCTCACCCATCAACTGCCTGGAGCACGTACGGGACAGGTGGCCTCGAGAGGGCATCCTTCGTGTGGAAGTGCGGCACAACTCGAGCCGCGCGCCCGTCTTCCTGCAGTTCTGTGATGGCGGCCGCCAGAGCTTTGCAGGCCTGGCTGTAGAGCCAGGTGGCCTGGAGCTGGAGGAGGAAGAGGAGGAGGAGGAGGAAGAGCTGACCATGGAGATGTTTGGGAATAGCTCTGTTAAGGTGAGCTCTGATCAGCAGGTGCGAAACTGAATGAAGAAGCCCCACTCAGGGAGACAGAAGCCGCCTTCAAAGGGCTTCACAGCTCTCTGCCTGCTTGGCCTTGGTGGCCTTCAGTGAGGGGTTCCCTGTTGTTAGGTGGAGGTGGGCCTGGTTCTGGGGTGCAGAAGGCAGAAGTGGCAGAGGAGAAGGCAAGGGCTGAGGAGGCACAGTGGTGGAGAGATGAGCATTGGTCATGCCTGTGGCAGGGGACCCATCTCAGCACCCAGGATGGAGAGAAACTCTCATATTACAGCTGCTACGGGAACTAGTGATCCTGACACCTGAGGCCTCTGCCCAAGACCCCAGCTTCAGGGCTCAAACCCTTTCCTGGCGAGCCACATACGGCGTCGGCTTGGGACTGGGGTAGGGTTCTGGTCCCAGTCCAGGGGGGCCAGTGGATGTCTCCACACTTCTGGGACATATGGAGAAAGGACCCCAGAGTGAGGCTGGGAGCATGGCCTGGTGATAGAGTGCTTGCTTAGCATGCCTGAAACCCTGGGTTCAGTTACTCGGTGCCACATACATAGAAAAGGCCAAAAGTAGTACTGTGGCTCAAGTGGTAGAGCGCTGGCCTTGAGAAAGCCCAAGGACAGAGCTCAGGCCCTGAGTTCAAGCCCAAGACTGGCAAAAAAAAAAAAAAAAAGACTGTAAAAGCCACACTGTGAAGGGCTGGTCCTCAGGTCGTAGATAGCCTCACTGATGCCTTGGCCCCTGGCTCCCCACAGTTTGAGCTGGACATTGAGCCCAAGGTATTCAAGCCACCAGGTGGAGCTGAGGCCTTGAATGACAGCCAGGACTTTCCCTTCCCCGAGACCCCTGCCAAAGGTATGCTGTGAGCTGGGGGCGGTGGGCCGGTGTGTGAACAGAATGGGGCTGAGGGCTGGCTCATGGCCGTGTCCCTCCAGTGTGGCCACAGGACGAGTACATCGTGGAGTACTCCCTGGAATACGGCTTTCTGCGGCTGTCACAGGCCACTCGTCAGCGCCTCAGCATTCCTGTCATGGTCGTCACCCTGGGTGAGTGTAGCTGCATGCCACCAGTGTCCTGGATGGTGGGCAGGTGGTGGCCTCGGCAGGGTACCGCCCAGGCACCCTCCTCCCCGCTCTGCCCAGCCCTGACTAACCTCTCCCACAGATCCCACGCGAGACCAGTGCTTTGGGGACCGGTTCAGCCGCCTGCTGCTGGACGAGTTTCTGGGCTATGATGACATCCTCATGTCCAGTGTGAAGGGCCTGGCGGAGAATGAGGAGAACAAGGGTAGGGCGCGCGGCAGTGAGGGGGTGCGGCCCAGGCAGCGGGGTGAGGGGCCCACCAACCTCACTGCCTCCCTCCCCACAGGCTTCCTGCGGAACGTGGTGTCCGGGGAACACTACCGCTTTGTCAGCATGTGGATGGCACGCACCTCTTACCTGGCCGCCTTCGTCATCATGGTCATTTTCGTGAGTGAGGGTCCTGGGGCGGAGCTGTGGGCGAGGCCTCGGGGCCCTGGGAGGAGCTGTGGGCGGGGCCTCGGGGGCGGGCTCCAGGGTAGGGATCCCCTGCAGCCCCTCACCCCTGCGCCCCACTTGCAGACACTCAGCGTGTCCATGCTGCTCCGCTACTCCCACCACCAGATCTTCGTCTTCATCGGTGAGTCCCGGCCAGCCGCGGGGGGCGGGGCGGGCTCGCCCCCAGGCCCTCACGAGCGGCCCCCGCGCCCTGTGCCCGCAGTGGACCTGCTGCAGATGCTGGAGATGAACATGGCCATCGCCTTTCCCGCAGCACCCCTGCTGACGGTCATCCTGGCCCTCGTCGGTGAGGACTCTGCCCAGCACCCCTCCCTCACCCCACCCTGCCTGCTCCTACAGCGCTGCCTTCCCCACAGGGATGGAGGCCATCATGTCCGAGTTCTTCAACGACACCACCACCGCCTTCTACATCATCCTCATCGTGTGGCTGGCTGACCAGTACGACGCCATCTGCTGCCACACCAACACCAGCAAGCGGCACTGGCTGCGGTGAGCCAGGCGGGCAGCGGGGGTTGGGTCAGTGGGGTCCAGGCAGGGGAGTCTGCCAGCGCTCATGGCTCTGCCCCGCACAGGTTCTTCTACCTATACCACTTCGCTTTCTACGCCTACCACTACCGCTTCAACGGGCAGTACAGCAGCCTGGCCCTGGTCACGTCCTGGCTGTTCATCCAGGTGTGGGGGGGCTCCGGTGGTATGGAGGGGAGACTTGGATTGGGGAGGTGGCTGAATCCCCAGGGCAGTTGTGGGTCCTTGCCCTTTGCCTTGCTACCCCTGGCACACTGCCGCCGTGGGCACTGCCTCTCATGAGCCAGCCTCAGGCAGGCAGAGTGGACAGAGAGAGGGACCTCTACTCAGTTCCAGCGGGGCATACCCCTCCCCTGGCCTGGTGCCTTCCTGGGCTCTGACCCACCTCTCCTACCCATAGCATTCCATGATCTACTTCTTCCACCACTATGAACTGCCAGCCATCCTGCAGCAGATCCGCATCCAGGAGATGTTGCTGCAGAGCCCACAGCTGGGTCCTGGGATGCCCACGGCGTTGCCCGACGACCTGAACAACAACTCCGGCACCCAGGCTGCTACCCCCGACCCTGCGGGCCAGCCGCTTGCCCTGGGCCCCGGCTCCACGGGAGTGGGTGGAGGGCCTGGGCCTGGGGCTGCAGCACCCAGCTCCCTGGGGGCTGTAGCAGCATCTGTGGCCGCAGCGGCTGCGGCTGGAAGTGACCTGGGCTGGATGGCCGAGACAGCCGCCATCATCTCAGATGCCTCGTTCCTGTCAGGCCTGAGCGCCTCACTATTGGAGCGGCGGCCCGCGAGATCCCTGAGCCCTAGCGGGAGCCCGCCCCACACCTCCCAGGACAGTGCTCCTCACAGTGACTCATTGGCATCTGATGTGGCCCCAACAGAGGCTTCCGGGAGTGGGCCCAGCCCTGCCGCCCCAGCCTCAACAGATGCGCCCTCCCAGGCCGGTTCCTGAGAAGCTCCTGAGCCGCCTGTCCCTGCTTTTGCAGCTGGTGGGGCGGAGGAAGCCACCCCAGGGGCACCAGTGTCCTCTGCCTCCTTCCTCTGGACCACCTGTCTGCTCAGGATGGTGGGGGTTCACCCAGGTGGTTGGAGGTGGGGCCTGTCTTGCCAGATCAGATGTAGAGTCCACCAAGGCTTGACCTACCAGCCAGCTGGGTTTGTGGTGGTCTGTGAAAGGGGTGGAGCAGAGACATGGAAGGTTCTGGATGATCGGAATGTGACTGGCCCGTGTGCGGTCCAGGCGGCAGTAGGGCACGTGTGGGCAAGGCTATACCACGTGGAGGAGCGGGCCGGGTGGGGCGGGGCCGCGCACACCTCGCTGCTGTCCAGCCCTGCCTGGTGCTCCCCGCGCAGTGCCTTCTCCGTGGCCACCCCTGTCCACGAGAGCGACCAGCCTGGGGTCCCCAAGAGAGAAGAGCTGCTGCTCGAGCCCAGGGACACGGGTGCCAAGAGCAGTGGCCAGGGTCCAGCCCTGCTCGGCGCGGGAGTGGGCCGGGTGGCCGGAGCCGATCACCCGGCAAGGGATGCGGACTGCTCATTCCATTCTATTTAATTGCGGTGTACGAAGTTGTTTGTATATAGAATAAACTGTCTGTGGACAGGATGCAGTCTGCATGTGCGTGGGGCTCCGCGCCCGGAGCCCGGGCTCGGGGGCGGCAGGCGCAGGTGCAGGCGCGGGGCTCGGGCTCCTCACTGCGCGTCGTCCCGGCTCGGCGCTGCCTGCAGCAGGTGCAGCGGCCGGCGGCGGGCGCCGTCCCCGAGCTGGGCGCGCAGCTCCCCGCGCCGCAGCAGGGCCTGGCGGAGCCGCTCCCGCACCGTCTCGATGTGCCGCGCCAGCGCCGCCAGTTCGGCCTCGCGCGCGGCCGCCGGCCTCCCGTTGGAGCACAGCCCCGAGGGGCTCCCGGGCGGCGGGGAGTCCGCGCGGGCCTCGGCGTCCCCGGTGTCCCGGGCCGCAGACGCCGCGGGCTCCAGCAGGAAGCGTACCCGGCGCTCCTTGCTCACGGCTCGGCGCACGCGTTTCCAGCGCCCCGGGGCCTCGGGGTCCAGCGGGGTGTCCTGCCGCGGCTCCTGGGTTCCACTAGCGACAGGACGGGGCTCAGCCACGGCCCAGCGGCCGGGGAGGCCTGGGCAGGGGCCCGCGGGTGATCGGTTCCGACCCCCTCCTCCCCGTCCTTACCTGGGCTCCGGCTCCAGCCTTTCCTGCTGCCCCTCCAGCGGCCCCGTGTTGAGCGCCCTGTGGATTTTCTGAGCCCCGCGCAGTCCGGTTGGTGGAGGGATGGGCGGGCCGGAGCCCCCGGCCCGGTCCCCCCCCCCCCCCCCGCGTCCCCTCCCTGGCCAGGCCCCGGGCCCACCTCACCTGGCTGGTGTGCAGCCAGTACTGCAGCCTGTGGCCGCGGCGGATGCGGGGCAGAGCCAGGCGGTAGAAGACGTGCTCGCCCAGCGAGCTGAGCAGGGCGCTGCCCAGGCCCAGGCAGAGCAGCACGAAGAGCCCCGAGAAGTGGTAGATGCCCATTTGGAGAGTCTGGGATGAGACGGGGCGGGCACCCCACGTGGTCACATGACCAAGAACCGGGGTAAGGGCAGGAGGAGGTCGAAAAGGGGTGCGCAAAAATGATGGGGTCTAGCACCTTAGGCAAGCCTTGGGGACCCCTCCACCCCCCTCTCCTCACCTCCGTAACGGCGAAGACCCGCTTTCCACAAGGCACCATCTTGTACCACTTGTCGTGCAGCAGATCGATGAAGCCCGAGGATTTGTAGCGGCTGATGAACTCGGACAGGTTGGAAGTAAGTGGTGAGTTCTGGGGCAGTCCGATGCCATAGCCTGGAGGGCCCAGGCCGGTGGAACACAACCCAGCAGGGTCACCCCTGTTCCCACGGACCCCCGACTCCCCGCGGCCGGCCCCTCTCACCTTCGATGGCGAAGGGCTTACCCACGGTCAGCAGTTTGCAGTCGGCGTCGATGGACACCTCGTAGTCCAGCAGGGACTTGTCCATGATGAAGGCGTGGAGTTTGGGAGGGTCGCTCCTGGGCCAGGCGGGTGGTGAAGGTGGGATCAACACCTCAGCCCCTCCCCAGCCCCCACCTGCCCACCCCCCACCCCAGGCCGGGTCTCACGTGAGCATGGCCACACCGTCAGGCGTGGTGGGTGCACTGTGGCGCCGCATGTGTGCGTACATCTCCGGGAAGCTGGCCTTGATATAGGCCTCGGCACTGCTCTCCCACACCGTCCCGAAGCGGAAACCCTGGGACGGGTGGTGCAGCTGTGGGGAGTGGACGGAGGTCAGCAGAGCCCCCCCACCCCAGCAGCCACTCAGCGTTATCTCCTGTCACCCTCCACTCCGTCCTTCACCCACTCATCCCTTCCCTCTCCCCTGCCTCATCCCCCCATTATCCACCCAGTATCCAACGCTCTTCAATCCTGTCATTTTTTTTTTCTTTTCAAGCCCCGGTACTGGACTTGAACCCAGAACCTGCATGCTTTCCCTAAACTTTTTTATTTATTTTTGCCAGTCCTGGGGCTTGAACTCAGGGCTTGAGCGCTGTCCTTGGGCTTTCCTCAAGGCTAGTGCTCTACCACTTGAGCCACACAACCACTTCCAGATTTTTTCTGTGTATGTGGTACTGAGGAATTGAATCCGGGTCTCCGTGCATGCTCAGCAAGCACTCTACCACTAGGCTAAACTCCCGACCTACAACCAATTTTTCTGAGGATTGAGTGTGCAGTCCAGTGGTAGAGCACTGACTGAGCAGGAACAAAGCTCTGGGTTCTAGTCCCAATCTTCAAAATAAACAAAACAGCTGGGCTGGTGGCTCACACCTATAATCCTAGCTCTTCAGGAGGCTAAGACCTAAGAATCATGGTTCAAAGCCTGCCCAGGCAGGAAAGTCTCCAATTAACTAACCCCCCCCCCCCAAAAAAAAAGCTAAAAGTGGAGCTGTGGCTTAAGTGGTAGAAAGGTAGCCTTGAGTAAAAAATAAAAAAAAGCTCAGGGACAGTGGCCAGGCCCTGAGTTCAAGTATCAGAATCAGCACAGAGAGATGATAGACAGATGGACAGACAGATTGGATGGATGGATGGATGGATGGATGGGCGGACAGACAGTTCTATCTCTCTGAGGGTCAGTCCTCAGATCTCAGCCTCCCGAGTAGCTCGGATTACAAGGGTGAGCTACAGGCACCCGAATCCGAACACATTTTCCTCCAGCCCAGTTCCTCACCCTCCCTCACACCACCTACCTTGGGATCATGGATTCCTGACAACTCCTCAAAGGTCTTGTCCCCCACCATGACAGCCGCCAGATTGGCCGTGTAGCTGGACAGGACCAGCAGGCAGAAGATGGCCCAGAGGTTCATCAGGAAGCGACCTGTGGGGCACTTGGGTGTCTTGCTGGAGACCGTACGGCCGAAGAGGATGGCATAGCAGAGGTTGAGAGCCGAGGAGTAAGAGAACACCGTGTCGCGGTTGCGGCCCCGGGGCGTGAGGCCGTAGGGACTGCGCCACTCATACAGGGTGAGGAAGAGGGCGGTCAGGTGCAGGGCGGCGAAGACGCCCACCCACATGGACCAGTGCAGCGGCCACATGAAGGCGCCGATGGGCGAGGCCGTGTCCCGTGTACGAACCATGATGCCCAGGCTGGTGGAGAAGAAAGGGCTGGTAAAGTCCACCACCTGAGAGCGGGCCGAGTTGATGCTGAAGCTGGTCACCGCCATGTGGGCCCTGCCAGCCAGCAGGTCACCCACCAGGCCGGTCCAGCGGCCATCGCGCAGGGCGCCATATTTGCCATCGCCCACGATGTACAGCTGGAAGTCGAAGGGGGTGTCCTCGGCCAGCCGCTCCAGCAGGTCAATGCAGTAGCCATAGCAGCACTTACGCAGGGCCCAGGGCACGGAGCCATTGTCCAGGGCGGCAAACAGCGCGTCTAGTGTGGCTGAGTCATTGGTGCCAGGGTCCAGGCACAGCTGCCCCGCCGGGCACTGCCCGTCCTCATCCGGTTCACGCACGAACACAAAGGGATGTTCCACGAGGGTCACCACACGAAGCTTTGGCCGAGTCTGGACACCAGGGGGGGACGGGGGACAGATGCCTGCAGCCCCTGGCTCCAAGTCCAGCTGCCCATCCTGCCAGCTGCCCACTGTAGCCCAGGCAGGGGCACCCCGTGGGTCTCTGCGCAGGCTCCACACCTTGAAGCTTCGGGTTATATGCACTTGCGACGAACTTGTCACCCATACGGGCCCCGTACGGCCCTGGAAGGAGGTGTTGGCCAGGAACCTGAGGATATGGGGGTGTCAGGGGAGGCTGGAGCGCACACCCACACCCCACTTCCGGGTCTAGAACAATGGGGTCTTCCTTTCTCAACCTGACCCAACTCCTTCCCAGCTGAGGTACCAGTTCCCCTGAATACCTAGCCTGCAGCCAACGTAACCAACACCTAGAAGTGATTGTTGCTGGGGTCCCAGCCAACTGGGAATTGCCAACTTTAGCCACCTTTGCACTGCACTTGAACTTAGGGCCTGAGCACTGTCCCTAAAGGCTAGCGCTCTTCCACGTGAGCCCCACCTGCACTTCCGGCTTGGTGGTGGTTCATTGCAGAGATGCATCTCACAGACATTCCTGCCTGCGCTGGCTTTGAACTGCGATACTGAGTAGCTAGGATTACAGATGTAGCCACCAGCACCCAGCTTGACGGTTGGATTTTTGAGATGAGGTATCATTGTGTAGCCAGCCTGGGCCTAGAGCCGGTGACTCTTCTGCCTAGGCCTCCCATCTACTGAGATGATGGCATGGCCACTGCCCTGGGCAGATGGGTACTGAGGGTCTGGATCCCCTCCCCTAAGCAGGTCCCCACTCACCGTGCCAAGAAGCGTCCTGAGGACTCGGGGCCCACCCGTGGCGGCTCCTCACAGCTGAGTGCGGCCGGGAGCAGGGCACGCTCAGGCTGCACATGGGCTGCGCTGCTCAGTGCCTGCGTCACGAGCTCCAGGGCGTCGTGAATGACGGCCTCCAGAGGGGGTCGGGCTACCTCCCCCAGTGCCAGCACACCGGGTGGCAAAGCACCAGTGGGCAGTGCCTCAGCAGGCAGCGGGGTACCCAGCAGCCAGTGGGGACCGGGTGGTGCAGCTTCGAGTATCGGGCGGATGCGGGCAGCCTCACAGCCCAGGAGGATGGCTGCGGGCACTGGGGCTTCCTCTCCTGCCAGTGTCCCCAGGGGAGCCAGGCGAGTGTGCAGGGCTGTGTCTGCGGTATCTGGCCTGCTCAAGTCCAGCACCAGCTTTGGGGCCTGGCCTGCCCGGCTTTTCCACAGGGCCACCAGACTGCTGGGGTCCCGGACACGGCAGTGGACCAGGCCGACATTCTCCCAGGCATGAGCCCGCAGCAAGGAAACCAGCACATCCAGCAGCGCCTCCAGGGGGCTGGCCCAGTCCAGCTGCAGGTGAAACGGTGTCTGGGAAAGGGTAGCTCTAAATTAGGGTGGGTGACCTCCAGGTCCCATGATCCCCATTCTAGCCCATCCTAGGTGTTCAATACACAGATGTTGCCTCAAAAGCTTGACCCCCATCCTGTCTTCTCCCAGCCCTCTTTATTATTAGCATGACGTTCAGAGCCTGAAGTTTTGGCTCTGGCCACTGTGGCAATGTCCCATTTGAAAGATTTGGAGGGGGTGTTACTCTCCCTGCTAGAATACCCTTCTCCCACTAGTCCAGTCAACTCCTAGACACCCTGCAAAACCCAGTTTTATTGCCCCTCCTCTCTGCAGACGTCTCTGTCCGTCTATGGAAAACCTGGGCTTCCTTTCTGAACTCCCTCGCTGTTTGGGTTCCTACTTCCAGCTCAGCCCTTCCACCTGCTTGAAGTCCCCTCAGAGGTGAAGGACCATGTTCACTGAGGACCAATCGTAACACCCAGGCTCAGAGCTAATTGCATCACTCCCCACTAAGACCTCTTCTCACACATTTGCTGTGCCTCGCAGGCCAGCAGACTCAGCCCATGTAGTGTTTTGGGGACTTGTTCTAGGTGCATGGTAGACATGAAAACCTTACCAGACACATAAAGTGGGTGGTACTTGGTTTAGGTATGACCAGAAGGCCCAGTGCTGGGGGACAGACCAGGGATACAGCTTGAATCCCTGAGGGCCAGACTAATCTCAGAGGCCATCAAAGGCCAAGGCCAGGACACCAATGACTCATGGCTGCAGTTCCCGAAAGTTACAGCAGAGGTCACCACAGGCCTGGGTTTGTGTCCGCACCTTTGGCCAGGCCCAGGAAGGTTAGGGAAACCCGGGCACTCCTCTGGGGCCAGAGTTTCCTCAGATTGGGTTTGGAGGGAGAAAGGCAGTGGGGTTTTCCGCCTTGGGCCTCCCTGCTTCCAGGAGTCTCCCTCCCCAGGCCTGAGCTGGGTTCTCCTCCTCTTTGCTGGCTCTAGGAGAGGATCTTTCTCTAGGGGAGCCCAGGAACCCTGCCCCAGCTTCTCTGCTCCCCTTATTTCACTTGTTCCCCCGATCTGGACAACAAGGAGAAAGAATTTAGGAAGCCCACCAAGTCCATTTAGGGGCGAAGAGACCCGGCTGCGCTAAGGAGGAGAAGAGATAGGCCCCCCCCCCCCCAGCCACAAGTCCCGGACTGGGGTCTGTAACAGACCTGTGCGCCCTGGAGAAGGGGGTCCCCTGGATGCCCGTGTTTGGGGCTCAGAGGCGTCCAGGCCCCGCGCCCCGGGGCTCCAGCTTGCTAGCCAACAACCTCCCCGTGCCCCAGGGCAGCCTTGTGGTCTCTCTCGGTCCCCATTCCCTGCGCCCTGGGGACATCGGCTCCTGGAGGGCGGGGTTCGGGTCCCAGGTGCCCCCCGCCCGGGGACCCCGGACCCCGATCGCCGCGCGTGCGTGCGTGCGGCGCGCGTGCTGGCGTACCGGGGCGCCGAGGGGCGCGCGCGCCTCCCGCCGCAGCACGCTGAGCACCGGCGTCTCGGTGGCGGCCGCCAGGAAGTGCAGCTGCCGCAGCTCGGGCCGCGCCTCGGGGAACGCCAGCAGGGCCGCCACGCCCGGCGCCGCCAGCATTTGACACAAGCCGCGGGCGAACGAGGCCGGGTCCCGGGCGGGGGGCGCGGCGACCGCCAGCTCCACACTGAGGTTGTGCGGCAGCGGCGGGGCCGGGCTGGCCCGGGCGAGGACGGCGCGGACGCGCGCGCGGGCGGAGGGCGCGCGGGGCAGCAGGGCGCCCAGGCGCACCGAGCCCCCCAGGCGGCCCAGGGCGCCGCACGGATGCGGGTGGCCGCGGGCGGCTCCCCAGCCCAGCGCCAGCGCCAGCGCCAGCACCCGCACAAACTCCATCGCAAAGTTGCGCTCGAGAAGGGACCTCCGGCCCACCGCGATCCTCGGGTACCCCGGTCCCCGGTCCCCCTCCAGGCAGCGCCACCTCGTCCTGCTCGGCCCCGGGCCGGCCCAGCTGCGTCCCCCGCCGCCTGCGGGTCCCCGGCAGCCACTAGGGAGGAGAGGGCTCGCTGCCAGACCTACTGGTGGCCTGGATGGGCAGGGCTGGCACCCGCACCCCAGCCTGCCCGTCCTGTAAATCTGCGGAGGAGGAGAAGGCAGGGAAGGCTCTGGCCAAGACTTTAGGGCTGTAACTGGGGCCCCTTGTCCTCCAGGATCCTGGGGTGGCTTTCCACACCCACCCTGAGGAATGCTGTCCATTGCTCAGCCAGGGAAACGGAGGCCCAAACTTGTCCCTGTTTCTAGACAGCAGTCTACCCAGTCCCCCCCCCCCACCCGTGTCTGGGTTTTTGTTGTCTTGTTTCTAGTGCCTGTCCTGGGGCTTGAACTCTGGGCCTGGGCGCTGTCCCTGAGCGCTTCAGCTCAAGGCTAGGGCTCTACTCCTTGAGCTACAGCACCACTTCAGGTTTTCTGGTGGTTCTTCAGAGATAAGAGTCTTAGGGACTTTCTAGCTGGGGCTGGCTTTGAACCACCACCCTCAGAGCCCCACCCTCCTGAGTAGCTAGGATTCCAGAAGTGTTCCAGCCTGTGTTTGTTGGACAATTGTGTGTGCCATAGGGAAACAAAGGCTGGCGCTTTATTAGGGTAGAATCTGCCTTTTTCAGCCCTGGTGAGGCAACTTAGATCATAAAACTTTTCATCACCCTTCAAAAATCTTGTGTCAATGCCCTACTCTGAAAAGTAGAAGACGCAACATCCATCACACACACTAACCAACTTTATTTGCCCCCACCCCCAGTCTAGTCCTGGGTCTTGAATTCAGGGCCTGGGCTCCATCCCTGAGAGCCTCTTTGTGCACAAGGCTAGCACTCTATCACTTCTGGCTTTTTCTGAGTAGTTTGTTGGAGGTAAGATTCTCACAGACTTTTCCTGCATGGGCTGGCTTCGCTGCAGTCGCCAGATCTCAGCCTCCTGAGTAGCTGGGATTACAGGCGGGAGCTACTGGTTATAATCTCCACAGCTCCCATTTGGCTCTGTGAAGGAGGGTTGGGTCTGCTCAGCCACTCCTCTGTCTCCAGGACTTGGGGAGGTTTCGGTGCCTGGGCACATAGAAGCTGCTCCATGAACACTGGCCTGTGAACTGCGCAGCCAGCCCCTGTCTGGAATGCTCTGGTCTAACCTCCCAGGTCGGGAGGGATCATGCAAGGCCACTGCGGGCCAGGCTGGAACATCCAGTTCCAATGAATAAATGCACATTTGGCTGACCTTGTCTCCTTCTGGAGGGAAGAGAATCGCCATGAAATGAATATTCAATGTGGCGTGAAGCTCCGGCCAGAAGGTGCATCTCGGCAGCCTGGGGACAGCACTGATGAATTGAGGGATGAGGCCAGGACAGTGACCTAGTGAGAGAGTGCTTGCCTAGCAGGAATGAAACCCTGGGTTCGATTCCCTAGTACCACATACACAGAAAAAGCCAGAGTGGTGCTGTGGCTCAAGCAGCAGAATAGAGCACTATCCTTGAGAAAGCTCAAGTGCAGTGCCCAGGCCCTGAGTACAAGCCCTAGGACTGGCAAAAAATAAAAAAGGAGGGGTGGCTTGTTCTAGGGTCAGGTGACTACCTCTCCCAGCTACCAGGTAGCCTGGACACACTGGAACTGGAGGAGGGGGGCCCTGAGAGGCCTAGATGCTGCACCTTTCCCTAACTGGGGCCAGCTGGGTCCTTAGATGTTACTTCCGGGTGAGCCAGAGCCCCCGCCCACCCTATCGGAATCTTGGGCAGACCACCGACCTTGTTATCCTAGGGTGCAACAGGCTTGGTCTCAGTTCCTCTGAAGTCAAAAGGCTTCCAGTTGGAGATTCTATCCACTTAAGCTTAATCAGCCAGTTAACAGACATTCTTATCATTTACTTAGGTTTATTTATTGTCAGTCCTGGGACTTGAACTCAGGGCCTGGGCACTGTCCCTCAGCTTCTTTTGCTCAAGGCTAGCACTCTACCACTTAAGCTACAGTGCCACTTCTGGCTGTTTCTGTGTATGTGGTACTGAGGAGTGAAACCCAGGGCTTCAAGCATGCTAGGTGAGCACTCTGTCAGTAAGCCACCTTCCCAGCCTCACTCTATCACTTGGAGCTACAGCTTCACTTCTAGTTTTTGGTGGTTAATTGGAGATTAATTGTGGACTTTCCTGTGTGGGCGGGCTTTGATCTGTGATCCTTAGACCTCAGTCTCCTGAGTGGCTAGGATTACAGATGTGAATCACCAGCGCCCAGCTTTCATTTGACTTTTTTGCTCAAGGTTGTTATGCTGTCACTTGAGCCACAGCTGCACTTCTGGGTTTTAGCATGGTTGACTTTGAACTGTGATCCTTAGAGCTCAGTCACCCAGGTAGCGAGGATTATAGATATGGGTCACTGACATTTAGCTTCAATAAACTTTGTTTGCTGGACACAAGATAGCTGAGTCAGGACTCATATTCATCCATATCACCAACTCCCCACCTGACCCAAGGGTGACTTTTTTTTTTTTTTGCTAGTCCTGGGGCTTGAGCACAGGGTTTGGGCACTGTCTCTGAGCAGCTGCCCTTTCTGCTCCTCCTCCTTCCTGGTTTTATGAGTCATGGGGCTTGAACTCTCAACCTGGGTACTGTCCCTGAGCTCTTCAGCAAAAGGCTATTGCCCTACCCCAGGGCCACAGCCTCACTTCCCATTTTCTAGTGATTAATTGGAGATGAGTCTCACATTCTTTAGTGCCCAGGCTGGCTTTGAATCTCAATCCTCAAACCTCAGCCTCTTGAGTAGTTAGGATTACAGGTGTGAGCCACCGCACTGGCCCTGAGCTTTTGCTCAAGGCTAGCACTCTTTAGGTACAGTGCCACTTCTGGCTTTCTGTTTATGCAGTACTGAGGAAATGAACCCAGGGCTTCGTGCATTCTAGGCAAGCACTCTACCACTAGGCAACACTCCCTGCCCCAGGATTTTTAAAAATATGTGTGTCTATGGGCCTGGAGTTTGGCCTAGTGGTTAAAGTGCTTGCCTACCATGCACGAAGACCCAGGTTTGATTCCACGGTACCACATACATAGAAAAAAGCTGGAAGTGGTGCTGAGGCTCAAGTGGTAGAGCTCTAGCCTTGAGAGAGTCCAAGGACAGTGCTCAGGCCCTGAGCTCAAGCCCAGGACTGGCAAAAAAAAAAAAAATGTGTGTCTATACTGGGACTTGAATTCAGGACCTGGGTGCTGCCCCAGAGCTTTTGTGTTCAAGGCTAGTGCTCTACCACTCATTGCCATAGAACTTCTGCTTGGTGGTTAATTGGAGATAAGAATCTCGTGGACTGCCTGGACTGGCTTTGAACTGTGATGCTCAGATCTCAGTCTCCTGAGTAGCTGGGATGACAGGTGTGTGCCATTAGCATACAGCAACAGTAGGATTTTATTATTTTCTGTTGCCAGTCCTGGGCTTGAGCTCAGGGCCTGAGCACTGTCCTTGGACTTTCTCAAGGCTACAGCTCAACCATTTGAGCCTCAGCACCACTTCTGGCTTTTTTCTACATATGTAGTATCGAGGAATTGAACCCAGGTCTTTGTGAGTGCTAGGCAAGCACTCTACCACTAGGCCAAACTCCTGGCTCCTTTTCTTTTGCCAGCTCTGGTGCTTGAACTCAGAGCCTGAGCATTGTCCTTGAGCTTTCTCTTTCTCAAGCCTAGCATTCTACTATTTGAATCACAGCACCACTTCTGGCTTTTTCTATGTATGTGGTACCGAGGAATTGAACCCAGGTCTTCGTGTATGCTAGGCAAGCACTCTACCTCTAGGCCAAACTCCTGGCCCAACAGTAGGATTTTCTACTGTCAAGTGAACCCACTTAAAAAGCTATAAACACAACAAACATTTCCAGGTTTCATTACCAGTAGGTATATAATGGCGTGGAGCACATTCACATGGTTGTGCAGCCATCTTTCTCTACAACTTTCCATTCCATTTCCCCCATGGAAGGTCTTCCCCACTCAATACTACCTTCTCCCCCCCCCCCCCCCCCCGCTTTGGCTGACAGCATTCTGCTTTCTGTCTGTGCATACGCACATATATGTGTGCCAGTACTGGGGCTTGAACTCAGGGCTTTGTACTTCTGCTTATTTTTCTTTTTGCGCAAGGAGTGTGTTCTACCACTTGAGCCACACCTCTGCTTCCAGCTTTTTGCTGATTTACGAGATGAGTCTCTTGAGTATGTCTGTCTGGGCTGACTCAATCAGGATCCTTAGACCTCAGCTCCTGAGAAGCTGGGACTACAGGTTGTGAGCACGTTTCTAGCTAGCATCCTGCCTTTTGTCTATTCGATCATGTGATCAGCCACAGTGGCTGAGGCTGCCATTTCCGTCAAAGCTTTCTGGTCTCCATTCCTGTCTTCCCATCAGTGGTCCTTCCAAGCCAGTGGCACAGAGGAGAGGTACATGTGGAAGACAACCCAAACTTTTCCAGCGTGAACACGCACACATTGGCTCCTCCCCCTCACGCCGACTCTAGCTGCTATGTACAGCTACGTAGCTGTAGCCTGCACCTATCCAGCCCCCAGTAGGGTGTCTATTTCTTACAATGGAAGTGAGTTTATGGGGTCCAAACAGGACCAAACTCAGCTCCCCCCTCCATCCCCCTTCCCCCCACTCCCCTGGGTTATGGGGCTTGAACTCTGGGCCTGGGCTCTTCACTTGAGCCACAGCACCACTTCCAGTCTTCTGGTGGTTAATTGAAGATAAGAGTCTCGTGGACTGCCATGCCTGGGCTGGCTTTGAACCTGGATCCTCAGATCTGAGCCTCTTGAGTAGCTAGGATTATTGGCATGAGACACCAGAGCCTGGCTGAACTCCAGCTTTTGTGTTCCTTTGGTGGTGTTAGTACTTAATTCAGATCCTTATACCTTTCTAGGGCCAGTCCTGGGGCTTGAACTCAGGGCCTGGGTACTGTCCTTGGGCTTTGTCAAGAGTAGAATTCTACCACTTCAGCCACAGTACCACTTCTGGCTTTTTATTATTTTTCCTTTTTCCTATGTATGTGGTACAAGGAATCAAACCCAGGTCTTCATGTATGCTAGGCAGGCACTCCATCACTAGACCAAATTCATCGCCCCCATGCTGCTTTTTTCATTCAAGGCAGGTGCTTATTCCTTGAGCCATAGCTTTCATTTTTTTGCTGGTTAATTAGAGGGCTTCCAGACTGGACTGGCTTTAAGTCACTCTCCTCAGCTTCCTTAGTTAGGGCCACAAGCGTGAGCCCCGTGTGCCCAGCCCCCACCCTGGCTTCACCCTCTAGAGCACGGTTGGCCTCAGCTGACACGGGCAGGAAGGTGCCCCACAGTGGACTGCATGCTAATGTGGCCTCTCCTGGTCTTGCTGCAGTCCTGTGTCCTCTGGGCAGCCTGCCTATCCACAGCTGGCTGCCCAGGCCCGAGGATGTCAGGTTGTACCCACCACCCTCACCTGGCCGAGGCTAAGGTGATGCATTAGGAACCATTGGCCCCCCAGTAGATGGGCATGGGAATCAATGAGGGTGTTAGCTGCCTCCCAGGGGTACCTCACCCCAAATCTGCCACCTCCAGGGGAACTGGCCTGTGTCTGCTATGGCCAGCCCACAGTGGCTGAGTCTCAGGACTCAGAGTGAGCGAGGTGCAGAAGATGGGGGGGGAGGGACAGGACAATGAGGCACAGTGCTGTGAAAGGACAGGACAGTCGTCCCATTCCAGCCACTGCTTTAAGCCCCCAGCTTGGCGATGCCAGCAGCCACGAGCCTAGCACAGCCCCTTCCCTGCTGCTGGGACCAATGGCTTAGGGGGGGCTCCCTTGGCAGTGCCCAGACGCAGGAGGGGCTTGGGGGGGCTGCCCCTCCCCTGTGCACATGGGGATTCTCCTCCAGGCCGGGTCTTAGCAAAGGATGCAGACAGCTAGGAGGGGAGCTGGGTGCACCTGTCCTCCAAGCATGAGGTCAGCGCTGGCCCGCGTTGGGTCTGGACCACACTGGCTATATCACAGGCACTTTCTGGATCATGAGGCAGGGCTGGGAGCGGAGGCAGCTTTCTGGAAGGGTCTATGGGCCTGTGGGCTAGGCTCCAGGCACAGGCTTGCTGCTGGCAGCATCCCCAGAACAGGGATTGGGGGGGCAGCCTCCTTCAGGCTCTGGTGCCCACAGGCAGGGCTGGCTGGCAGCTCATGTGCACCTGGTGGTGCCTGAGTCAGCTTCCCAGACCCTGGCTGGAGCCCCTGGAGGTTGTGGAGGGCGGCATCCCATCCTCGAGGCAGGGCTTCAGGCCTTGTCCAGCCTTGGTGCAGTGCCCGGCTGCCTACCGAGGGTGAGGGCTGAGCTCAGCCACTAGGCAAGCTGAGGACAAGTGCACGAGGGGTCTCGGTCCAGGTTTTGTTAAAAGGAAACAAAAGACCACAAGGAGTAAAAAAAAAAAAAGATATAAAATAAAATGCAAAAGTGGCCAAAGAAGTCAGCTGCCGGGAACACCTCGGTGGCCAGTCCGAGTGGGGGGAGGGGGATCTGGCCCCCACAGCGCCTCCCCTCCTGCCTCACTTAGCCCTGCGCGTGGTGGTGATGACACGCGTGGAAAAGTCGAAGAGGTCCCTGTTGATTTTGCGCAGATTATACACCTCGTCCTCCAGCTCCGTCACATGCAGCTGCAGCCGGTCCTGGCCACCCAGCACGTTCTAGGGAAGACACCAGGGGCAGAGGTCAGCAGCTGACTTCCCCAGCCACAAGCAGCGCCGGGGACCCAGGGCAGCACCCACCTTCTCAACCGAGTCGCTGAGCACGGCCTGCAGCTGTTCCAGCCGCTCCTGGTAGCTGAGCTCTGAGCCCTGCAACACAAGGCACAGCGCCCTTGGGCTCAGGGACCCAGGCAGCAGCGCCCCTGGCGAGAGGCAGACACGCCACTCCAGAGCTGCCAGCAAGCCCGGGAGGCTCCAACGAGGCCTTCCCAGCTCTGCAATGCATCTACTGCTAGGACCAGCCCTGAGTCTACTTCAGTAGCTCAGGCACTGGGGGCTCTGCTGCAGAGGGCAGCCTCGCCCAGCCTGCTGCTCCAGTGTCTTTCTGCTCTGGTATTCACAGAGAGAGAGAGAGAGAGAGAGAGAGAGAGAGAGAGAGAGAGAGAGAGAGAGAGAGAGAGAGAGTGTGTGTGTGTGTGTGTGTGTGTGTGTGTGTGTGTGTGTACACTAGGTCTGGGGCTGGGGCTTGAACTCAGCACCTAGGGTGCTATCCCTTAGCTTTTGCTGCTCAACCTTTTATCTTAAAACTGGTGCTCTACCACTTGAGCCACAGCCCTACTCTGGGCATTTTGCTGGCTCACTGGAGATGAGTCTTCACAGACTTTCCTGCCTGTGCTGGCTTCAGACCAGGGTCGTCAGACGTCAGCGACTCCTGGGTGGCTGGGATTACAGGCGTGTGTGGAAGTGGGGGCCGCACCTGCTGGTGGAGGCCCAGGCGCAGGGTGAGGCTCCCGCGGCGCAGCTCGTCCCCGTGCTCGGCGCCTAGCAGGTGCCTGTTGAACTGGGGCAGCGGCAGGCTGGGCCGGAAGTCGGAATTCAGCATGCTCACTGGGGCCAGCATGATGGTGGCGTTGGTCACGGGGCCTGCAAGACACGGCAGGCAGCTGCTCTCACTGGCCAGCCCATCGTGCTGGTCTGCAGGTCCCTTCTGTAGACCACCCCCACGGGGGGGGGGGGGCACAGCCGGGGCCCTCACCTTTGTGGGTCACGGTGCGGATGCACTGCTTGCTGGGCACATCCCACAGCCGCACGGTCTCGTCGTGGGAGCCGGAGAGCAGCACGCTGCCGTCCATGGACACAGACAGGCAGGTCACCTGGTTCCTGCGGCAGGCGGAGACGAGGTTGGCCCCGTGTGGGGGTGGAGGGCGCCAGCTCTGCCCCAGGCAGAGCGAGGGGCCCCTGCCCGCCTCACCTGTGCCCTCTGAAGATCTTCCCGGAGTCTTGGTCCTGTGGGAAGCTCCGCTCCCTCTGTCCAGGCTGGGGGTGGAGAGGGTGGTGAGCACCGGGCAGTGGCCCCATGCCCGGCCCCTCCCCCAGCTTCCTGTGGCCACTCACCCAGGAGCAGAGGTCCACCTGGAAGATGGACCCGTCGGTGCCACCACAGAACATGTGGTACTCGGCCAGGTCCATGGTGACGGCTGTGATGCCCACGTCAAACAGGACGGAGAGCAGCATCTCGCCGGAAGAGATCTCCCACAGCTGGGGGAGAGGGGACGGGAGAGCCGGGCACGGCGGGGGTCAGGGCTGGGCACTGGGGGCTGCAGGTGCTTGGTTTCTGTCTGGCTTGTGCCTGGTTTTCCCCAGGTGACCCCTGTAGAGACCAAGGGCGTCCCCCCCCACCGTCCCTGGCTGCAGGCTGGCAGAGCTGGCAAGCTGGCTGGCATGGCTGGCTGAGTGGGAATTTCCAGCCGACAAGCCCAGACGTCCTTGAGCTCAGGCGGCAGGGATTATGGGCTGTCTGGAACCCTGGCACCCAGGGGAAGAGGTGATCCATTTGTTCCCGCCTGCCAAGCGCGCCCTGCGGGCTCAGACCTGGGTGGGGGTGGGAGCTACCTTCACTGTCTGGTCCAGCGAGGCGGTGGCCACGCGGGCCAATGGGCCCCCGAAGCCACAGTGCAGGTCTGTGATGGGGAGCGTGTGATGAGACCAGACGTGCCGAGGGGCCACAATCCTGGAGGGGTCCATCTGCAGCACACTGGCAGGGAGGACAGCAGTGGGCCATGGGCCGGGGGAGGCTCTGCCCACAGGTGGGGTGCAGACCCACCCCACTGGCCCTGACTGGGGCCCGTACACAAGAGACCTGGGCAGTCAATCATCAGACTCACCATGACCACAGCCCACCCCCACACAGCCCTTCTGGCCCCAGGCCCTGGAATATTCTTTCCTCAGCAGGGAGGGGGTCCTAAGTCCTGGGGGGACTGACGCTACCTGCAGAGGCTCCAGGCCAGCACCAGGCAGTCCTTGCCTCCGGACAGGAAGTAGCTGCTGTCGCCCGTGAACCGCAGGCAGGAGACGTCCTGGTAGTGGCGGTTCAGGATGACCAGGAGGTTCCCGGTGGAGACCTGGAGGACGGGACATGGCCGGGGGAGGAGTGCATCCCAGCTGCCCCCGCCCCACAGAGCGGGGGGCACTGCATCAGGAGCCCCCGTGTCCAAGGGGTGCCTGGGGTCAGCATACTGGGACAAGTCCACACTATGCCCTCCCCCAGCTTGGTGGCAGCTATGGCCTGCTGTCTGTCCAGCACCTGCACTTTCTCGCACCTCCACTTTGTTCCTGGCCACAGGATGGACCTGGGAATGGGGGGGTGCACCCGCTGTGCTTTCCCACCCCCAAAACTGCGACGGGGAAGCTGCTGGCCAGGTTTCTCCTGCTCGCCAGCCCCGGGTCCACAGCCTCTAAAGCCACACTCAGGACCTGTGGCCCCGCCCCACTCAGGACCTTGTTTAAAACTAGGTAAGGTAGTGGGGCACCAGTGGCTCACATCTATAATCCTGGCTACTCAGGAGGCTGAGATCCAGTAATTGCGGTTCAAAGCCAGCCTGGGCCTAAAAGTCCATGAGACCCTTATCTCCAATTAACCACTAGAAAACCAGAAGTAGCGCTGTCGCTACACGTGGTAGAGCTCAGGGACAGCACTTAGGCCCTGAGTTCAAGACCCATGACTGTCAAGGGAAAAAAAAAACCAAGCCCAGGCTCACACCTGTAATCCTAGCTACTCAGGAGGCTGAGATCTGAGGATTGAGGCTCAAAGCCAGCCCGGGTACAAAAGGACCTCTTATCTCCATTTAACCTCTAGAAAACGGGAAGTGGGGCTTGGCTCAAGGGTAGGGCGGTAGCCTAGAGCTGAAGAGCTCAGAGACAGCGCCCAGGCCAAGTTCAAGCCCCATGACCCACAAAACAAAACACCCCCCCCAAAACTCCAAAAAACAAGGTAGGGCAGGGCTGGGCCCCAATGGTGAGCACTTGCCTAGAGTAGCCCAGAGTTCCAGCTCTAGCACTGAAGAAGGGGAAGAAAAGGAAAAAGAAAATAAGTCTGGTCTATGCAGAGGGGATCAGGTTAAGATAGAGGTAGGTGGGGGGGCGGGGGGGACTGGGAGCATGGCCTAGTGGTAGAGTACTTGTCTAGCATGTATGAAGCCCTGAGTTCAATTCCTCAGTACCACATACACAGAAAAAGATGGAAGTGGTGTTGTGGCTCAAGTGGCAGAGTGTGGGGGTGGCGAGAAGAAACCTGACACACAGGAAAGGAAGCCATGGGAGGCTGGAGGGGGGGAAAGGAGGTCCCTCTGTGAGCATGGGACGCCCTGTCCTCACCAACATTTGGGCCTGAGGCATAAGCTTGTGCGCTTTGTGGTGGCTGATGGAACCCCAGCCCATCCTGGGCCTCAGTTTCCTCACCTGCAAGACAGGCTGACCCAGGCATGTAAAAGGCCCAGTCTGCACCCCTAAGCTGACATGGCCAGGGGAACCACCAACCCTCCTGGAATGCAGAATTGGGATGGAGGGAGTCACTGTGGTCCATCGGGGATGCCCTGCTCCCCGGGCGCCCGTGTGCAGGGAAGATCGATAAGCCGGGGCTGCCAGCGCCCAGCTGACCGCCTCTGAGCCTGCTCTGTGATTCCCAGGCCTAGCTGAACTCCACACACCTCCCTGGCTGTGGGTTCCCAGGCTGCAGGAGCCTCTGGGGCCCCCTGATGGCCACTGCGCAGACACCTCGGAGGTTCAGTAGCCAGGTTGGACAGATGCCATCTGTGGCCATTTGCCACTCTGCCAGGCAGCCCCTCAGCAAAAAGGGGGAGTCTCATATTCCAAGTCCTGAGCCACCAAATCACTACCACACACCAACTGTCACCACCTGGATGAAGACTCTTATCCAGTGGGCAAACCAAGTCCTACTGCTTAGGTTTTCTCCTCTGGGGTGCCCTAAGAGACTTTCACTCCAATGAAGAGTAGATGAGATGGCCCCACCACTGCCACAGCCCACGATAGCCCCTGGGTGGCTTGGTGGCCCTCATATTCTGGCCACCCGCCGGGGGATGCAAGGATGGGGCTAGGAGGGACAGAAATGTGGCTGGTGACAACCCCAAACCCTGCTGTTCTGCACCATTCCATCTGTGTAGGGTTGGGGAGAAGGCAAGGCCTCCTCTGCAGGAAGCAGGTGGTTTTTAACAGATGCAGGCCAAGTCCTGCGATGGCATATGGCCATACAGGCACAGTTAGATCCTTCAGGCATGGACTGGGAATGTGGCCTAGTGGTGGGGTGCTTGCCTAGCATGCACGAACCCCTGGGTTCAATTCCTCAGTACCATACAAACCGAAAAATCCTGAAATGGTACTGTGGCTCAAGTGGTAGAATGTGCTAGGCTTGAGCAAAAGCAGCTCAGGGGAGGAGCTGGGAGTGTGGCCTAGTGGTAGAGTGCTTGCCTAGTATGCGTGAAGACCTAGGTTAGATTCCTTGGTACCACATACATAGAAAAAGCTGGAAATGGTACTGAACCTTAAGTGGTAGAGCTCTAGCCTTGAGAAAGCACAAGGACAGCACTCATGCCCTGAGTTCAAGCCCTGGGACAGGGAAAAAAAAGAAGTGCCTAGGCTCTGAGGAAAAACAAGAACCTTCACGGCTGCTCCTAAGGGCACAGTGTAAAATATTGATCCCTGGCCCTCGGGGAAAGCCCTGGCCCTGTGGACAGGTTCCAGGCTGTATGATGGGGAGAGGAGGTGTCACCTGGTTTCCCTCAATGAGAAAAGAGGGCAGGAGAGGCTAAACTACATCATCCTGTCTCTCCTCAGATTTTCTTTTCTTTTTCTGGCCAGTCCTTGGGCTTGAACTCAAGGCCTAGACGCTATCCCTGAGCTCTTTCGCTAAAGACTTGTACTCTATCACTTTAACCACAGCAACACTTCTGGCTTTCTCTGTGTATATGATACTGAGGAATCGAGCCCACAGCTTCATGCATCCTAGGCAAGCACCCTTCCACTAAGCCACATTCCCAGATCCGGCTTTTCTTTTCTTTATTTTTTGCTAGTCGTAGGGCTTGAACTCAGGACCTGGGCACTGTCCTTGAGCTTTCTCCAAGCCTAGCACTCTACCACTTAAGTCACAGCACCACTTGGGGATTTTTTCTCAGTATGTGATACTGAGTAATGGAACTCAGGACTTCATTCACGCTACGTAAGCACTGTACAACTAAGCCACACTCCTGGTCAAATCTTATTTATTTTTTGCCAGTCCTGGGGGCTGAACTCAGGGCGTGAGCACTCTCCTTGGACTTTCCTCAAGACTAGTGCTCTAGTCTTGAGCCACAGCACCACTTCCAGATTTTCTATATACGAGGTACTGAGGAATTGCACCAAGGTCTTGGTGCGTGCTAAGCAAGCACTGTACCACTAGGCCAAATTCCCAGCACCTATTATTGATTTATTTATTTTTCCAGTCCTGGGCTTAAGCTCAGGGTCTGAGCACTGTCCCTGGACTTTCTCAAGGCTAGAGCTCTACCACTTGAGCCTCAGCGTTACTTCCGGCTTTTTTCTATGTCTGTGGTACCGAGGAACTGAACCTGGGTCTTTGTGAAGGCTAGGCAAGCACTCTACCACTAGGCCAAACTCCTGGCTCCCCCTTATTTATTTTTGCTGTTGGTTATGGGGCTTGAACTCTGGGCCTCATTTATCTTTCTGTGGGTGCCAGTTCTGCATCTTGAATTTAGTGCCTGGGGGCTGTCCCTTAGATTTCTTTCTTTTTTTTTTTTTGGTGGGTCATGGGGCTGGATGCTGTCCCTGAGCTCTTCAGCTCAAAACTACCATCCTATCCTTCTATCTTTGAGCCAAGCCCCACTTCCCCTTTTCTAGAGGTTAATTGGTCCTTTTGTGTCTGGGCTGGCTTTGAACCTTGATCCTCAGATCTCAGCCTCCTGAGTAGCTAGGATTACAGTGTGAGCCATAGCACCTGGCTGATTTTTTTTTGGGGGGAGGGGTCTTGGGGCTTGAACTCTGGACCTGGAAGCTGTCCTTGAGCTCTTCAGCTCAAGGCTAGTGTTTTCCTCGAGCCATGGCACCACTTCCAGTTTTCTTGTGGTTAATTGGAGATAAGAGTCCCTAGTGCCGGGGTTGGTTTTGAACCGTGATCCTCAGATCTTAGCCTCCTGAGTAGGTAGGATTACAGGTATCAGCCACTGGTTCCTGGCTTATCCCTTAGCTTTTTGCTCTAGGCTGTCACTCTACCACTTGAGCTATACAGCTCCACTTCTGGTATTTTTTTTTTGCCAGTCCTGGGCTTGAGCTCAGGGCCTGAGCACTGTCCTTGGGCTTTCTCAAGGCTAGAGCTCTACCACTTGAGTCTCAGCACCACTTCTGGCTTTTTGCTATGTATGTGGTACCGAGGAATCGAACCTGGGTCTTCATGCATGCTAGGCAAGCACTTTAACCCAGCCCCTATACTTCTGGCTTTTTGATGGTTAAAGTCTCATAGATGTTTCTGCCTGGCTTGGGATCTTGATCTTCAGATCTCAGCCACCTTAAGTGGCGGGGATTACAGGTATGAGTGGTGCCTGGCCAACTTATCCCCCATGTTGCTGGGGATAGAACTTAGGACCTTGAGGATGTTTATTTAGCAAGTGTTCTACCACTGAGTTGCACCCAAGTCCTTTGTAATTTTGAAGGCAGAATTCCAGGTGTTGTTTTTTGGAAGGAGCCCTGGGAGCAGGGCTGTCCTGCGCTCTACCTGGCAGGGCTCCTGGCATAATTAGGGTCCTTTAGAGATAAGGTGGATTTGAGACTTGAAGTACAAGCAAGACCCCAGAGCCATCAGGATCTGCCTCTCCCATCCCAGAATCTGATCCTCATGACGACTCCCTGAAGCCTTGTAGGTGACATAGATGAGCGTGCTCCATCCTCTTACCTCCCACAGGTATATGTTTTCTGCAATTCCTGCCACCACATAGAGACCATTGGGTGATGTAGTCAGACAGGTGACAGGCCCGGGACACATGATCTTCTGCTGGAGCTGGTCCTAGAAACACACAACAGGATCAGTGAGCATCACGTAGGAGGGAGGCAGGAGTGAAGAAGGGGCCCTTGAGCTGATCAGAGATACCGGGGAGAATTAAGTCCAGGAAGGCAGATCCTGGAGTAGGGTGGAAAGGTCTCTTTCTTTGGGGAAGAAGAGAGGGGCAGATCAGAGGGATGGCTAACAGCCTTGAGACCCAATCCCTTGTGATGCAACCCTGAGTTTCCTCTCTGAGATGGGGAAAAACGTCAAGCTCCAGAGCTTTGTGCATGCCAGGAGAGACGGCATAAGGAGCAGCAGGGGCTTCAGATAGAAAAGAATAGCTGAGGGCCAGGAGTTTGGCCTAGTGGTTAAAGTGCTTGCCTAGCATGCATGAAGACCCGGGTTCGATTCCTCGGTACCACATACATAGAAAAAAGCCGGAAGTGGTTCTGAGGCTCAAGTGGTAGAGCTCTAGCCTTGAGAAAGTCCAAGGACAGTGCTCAGGCCCTGAGCTCAAGCCCAGGACTGGCAAAAAAAAAAACAAAAAAAAAAGAAAAGAAAAGAATAGCCGAAGGTGCTATGTCTCTGGAATATCTCTTCACAGCGTGTTGGTGACACATGCCTATAACCCTAGTCCAGAGGCGGAGACAGGAGGATCAGAGTTCTGGTTTGCTCCAGGAGAGAAGTGCACAAGACTGCATCTCCAAAAGTTGGATTGGGTGGGGGGAGAGGCTCCCGAGTTCAAACTCAAGAACCGCAAAACCAAAACAAACCCCGAAGAGCCCCAATCCCCGCCTAGAATCAAACGGAGCGCTCCCAAGCCTGCACATGCGCAGTTGTTCTAAGACCCCAGCGGTCCCCGGGTACGGCCGAACCACCGACCCAGCGCCGCGCACGCGCACAACGCCCACTGCGAAGCCGCCCCCCACCCCCGCGGATCGGGCATGCGCACTCCCATAACCGCACACTGTCTTTCCTTCTCCCCCTCCGCCCCGCCCCCCGGCGCCGCGACCCCCACAGCGGACGCGCGCGGTCCCCTAAAGGCCTCGTGGCTCCTCCCGTGAGCCCAGCGCGACCCTAAATGCCCAGGGCCCCGCGCCGTACCTTGCGCTGCACCTCCCAGGCGCAGATGTAGTTCTTGCCCAGCTGGGCCGCCAGCAAGTACTCGCCGTTCAGCAGCGCGAGGCCTCGGGGTCCGGCCTGGCCGCCGCGGTAGGTGAGCAGGTTGGCGCCAGAATGCAGCTCCCACACAATGCAGCTCCATAGCTGCGCCGCCGTGTCCGTACATACAGCCACCTCCATGGGGGCGGCCATGTTGTCGGCTGGTCCCGCCCCGGAAGTGCGTCACCACGCCTGCCGTCCACGCCCACCGCGTTCGGGTAGAAAGGCAGGAACGCGTCGTGGGGGCGGGGCCGGCGGACTTGCGCATGCGCACAGACCTTTTTTGGGGGGGAGCTACAATAACTACATAATTTATATCAGAACAAGAAAATTTACAAATGACAGATATTGCTCCTTTTGTCAAAGATGTCATAGCAAGCTACTACACATAGTCACTCCTATTTAACAGGGTGGTAAATGGTAGATACTAATCTTTTCAGCTGTGCACCCATCACTTATCCACAATTACAGACTTTCAAACCATTATATTGCTCACTTGTTAAGATTTTAGTGTCCAGGAGGAAAAAGACAAGAAAGGATAGACTTTAGGTCACATGTCTTAAGCTTTCTAAAATAAATCTTTGCAATATCTTCCTTACATCAATTAGACTTAACAGATCTTCCTCTATTACAAGGCAAATACACTGATTAAGCTTCTTTTTCTCCCAAGATTGGTGTGAACCTTTTTTTTTTTTTTAACGTTTTCCTGTAACTCTGAGTGGAGGGTTGGGGACCTAAGTGGAGATCTTGGATTGTGACTTCTTGTGAAGCTTCGCGTCTCCTTCGATCATTTTATTCACTCGGGTCAAAGCTTGACTTGACCACTAGCCATTTCCTCTGGGAGTCTTTTTTTTTTTTTTGGTAATACCAAGTATATACTTATGATACAACACTAAATTAACCATTGAAAAAAATAGTAGATGTTTGATTTGGATGTCAGAAGACGGATATGCCCTTAAATATTTTCAAGTAACTCGTCTGCAAAAGGCGACTTGAGACATGGACAATGCATGACATCTCTTCTCCTTGTTAATGCATTACATGTAGCTCTTACCAGAGTCATGTTTACATGCCAGCACCGTATGTGTACCGTGGACAGTGAAGCAGGATTTTTTTTTCTACTGGCCTTGAGATTTGATTCTTCACATGCAATGTGTTCTTTGGTAGACTTATCACTCAGTAGAATTAGGAAAAAATAGTACCACAGCATAGAAAAAGCCAGAAGTGGTGCTGTGGCTCAAGTGGCAGGGCACTAGCCTTGAGCAAAAAGTGTCCAAGGACAGTGCCCAAGCCCTGAGTTCAAGCCCCAGACCTGGCAAAAAAAATAAAATAAAAAAAAATAAATAAAGCCAGGTGAGGTGGCTCATGGCTGTAACCCTAGCTATTCAGGAGGCTGACATCTCAGGATCGCAGTTCAAAGCCAGCTAGGTCATTAAAGTCTGTGAGATTCTTATCTCCAATTAGCCACCAGAAAACCACAGTGGCTCAAGGGATAGGACAGTAGCCTTGAGCTGAATTGCTCGGGGCAGTGCCCAGGCTAGGAGTTCAAGCCCCTTGACCAACCAAAAAAAAAAAAAATAATAATATCGGGTCAGGAGTTTGGCTTAGTGGTAGAGTGCTTGCCTAGCATGCACAAAGACCCGGGTTCAATTCCTTGGTACCACATACATAGAAAAAAGCCGGAAGTGGTGCTGAGGCTCAAGTGGTAGAGCTCTAGCCTTGAGAAAGTCCAAGGACAGTGCTCAGGCCCTGAGCTCAAGCCCAAGACCGGCATCAATCAATCAATCAATCAATCAGTCAGCGAAGTTGAGTCATTAGTTAAAAACTCCCAGAAAGGGGCTGGGAGTGTAGCCTAGTGGTAGAGTGCTTGCCTAGCATGCACTAAGATTCAATTCCTCAGTGTGCTGTGGTTCAAGTGGTAGAACACTGGCCTTGAGAAAGCCCAAGGACAGTGCTCAGGCTCTGAGTTCAATCACGTTTCCAAGACAACTTTACAAAAAGAAGCAGTATCAACTGCCATGCTTTGAAAATCCATCATTAGTGAAGTTTCAGCTAGTGGTTCCAGGCCCTGAGCACAGCAGTTCACCTCAGTGTTGGAAATGGGGTGCATCTCGGAGTCCCACTCTTCCAGCCCTTGGGGAGCAAGCTGTCTGCAATCCAGATAGGTATGCAATCACAACAGTGATGAAGTGTCAGGACCTCAGATCAGAGAGGATAATGGAGAGAGACCCTGGCTGAAGGCCAATCAGTGAGCATCAGATTCCAGAATGCAGTATTAGAATGCTGCCGCCAGGTGGCAGTAGTGGAACATGGCGCCAGAACCTCAGGGAGAGATTGCTCCACTGGGACCAGCTGGGGTGACATTGTCTGAGCAGGGGACTCAGGAGAGCTAGGCACTGAGCAGAGCACATGCAAAGGTCCTGGGAGGCCTGGGAGATAGGGTTATGCATGGCCTTGAGTGCAGCCTGAGTCTTATAAGCCATACCCAAGATGGCTTATGCCTCCAGTTCCCTTTAATGTTACAGAAGTTTTTGTTTATTTGCTTGTTTTTTGTTTGTTTTTTTTTCTGTGTAGAGAGAAGCTCAGAGCTTCTCATCTCAGGATGAACTCAAAATTGCAATCCTCCTGTCTCAGCCTCCAGGGAGTGCTAGGATCTGGTTTCTCATGTTTCTATCCGGTGAAGAAGAAAGAGAAATAACCAGGTACCATACCTGTAACCCTAGCTACTCAGGAGGCTGAGATCTGAGAATTGAGATTCAAAGAAAAGTCTGAGACTCACAGGCAATGAATTACCAAAAAGCTGGAAGTGGAGCTGTGGCTCAAATGATAGAGCACTAATCCTGAGTGAAAAAAAGCCGGGTACCGATGGCTCATACTTGTAGTCCTGGCTACTAGCTACTCTGGAGGCTGAGATCTGAGAATCACGGTTCGAAGTCAATGTAGGCAGGGAAATCCGTGAGACTCTTACCTCCAGTGAACCACGTAAAAACTGGAAGTGGAGCTATGGCTCAAGTGGTAGAGTGCTAACCATGAGGGAAAGATCTCAGGGACAGTGCCCAGGCCCTGTGTTCAAGCCCCAGGACCGACAAGAGAGAGAGACAATATGAGAGGGGGCGAGGAGCTAAGGGACAGCCTTCAAGCCCTGAGTTCAAGGCTCAGTACTGGCCTACATGGGGCTTTTGTACTTTGCAGCTCAGACACACTCATTCTGGTCTCTGCCCTCTCTAGCTCAGGGCTGGAACAGTTTATGCTGGAGGCCCTAGACTCCATCCCCAGCAGATGGCCCGAGAATCTTAATGCTAACTTGGGTTTTCAAGCTTTAGCTGAGCCTCACAGCTGACTTTGTCACCGTGATGCAGGAGAATCAGATCACAGAGTGGCTCTGGGCCTCAGTTTCCCCACCTACATTTGGGGGATATTGCAGTTGCCTAAGGCAGACTGAAGGGAAGATTCTGTGGGAGGTGAGGTTCTGGCCTAGGTTTTCATGCTCATATAGCAGGGGACGTTTGGCCTGGAAGTTTCTAGAACCTAGGTCCCAGCCTGGGTGGGTGAAGATAACCAAGTCATGGGCCCGCAGACCCCTGGCCAGCTAAACAGGGCAGCTGGGCTGTGTCTCCTCCTCTTTAGTCTCCAGCTGCAGCCCAGCCCAGGGGCCAATATCCCTCTGTCCTCTCCCTGGGGCTGGCTGGCCTGCCTGTGAGGTCAGAGGTCAGCTCCCCTCCCCATAGCCCTTGGAATGAGGACAGGCCAGTTATGCTAGAGCCTCTCAGGACAAAAGCTACATTTTTTTTGGGGGGGGGGGGGCGCTAGGACCACCCAGTTGCCAGCCCTCAGCAGGAAATCAGAGACTTAGGGGAGATCCTGGCATGTGGGGAACAGCACCAAGGGAAACTGAGGCACAATGTGATCGCCCCCTTCCCTACACACTAAAAAGGCCTAGTCAGACAGGGCTGGGGGCACAGGAAGCTGGAGAGGTGGGAACTGGGCCCTTGTCAGTGTCCCCAGAGGCTGTGCAGCCTCAAGGCCCCTCAGCAACCTCTCTGAGACATGTTGGCCTTGGAATGAAGATAGAGACTTGGTACTGGATCCCCCAAGGGGGAAGGTGGGTGAGCCCCCCCTCCTGTGGGAATGCCCATTTCTGGACAGAGTGGTTAGAGCTTGTGGACAAAGGGCCACAGGTGACAGGGGAGGGCATGCAGGTGGCAGTACAGTGATTTGTTTTTCTCTTTTCTCCAATAGCCTGGGAGAGACCAGCTCAGGCTAGCTGGGGCTGGAGTGGGGCTGCTGGGCTGAGAGCCAAGGTGGCCGTGGCCTTGGGCCTCCCCACTGCTCTCCTACCTGGCCACGATGACCTTGAGCCTGTCCTGAGTCCCTAGCATGGAAAATTGTGTGTGTGTGTGTGTGTGTGTGTGAGAGAGAGAGAGAGAGAGAGAGAGAGAGAGAGAGAGAGAGAGAGAGAGAGAGAGAGAGAGAGAGAGCGAGCAAGCCCCAGAAAATGTGCACAGCCTCAGTCCAGTTTCTGGTTTGGGTTTGGAGGCTTCGAACTAGCATCCACCAGTCACCTGGGGCCCCTCTGTCCTGTCTCCATGGGACTGCGTGGTAACAAAAGGCTCTGTGCTCGTGGCTCATGCCTGGGATCCTTGCCACTCAGGAGGCAGAGACCTGAGGATTGTAGTTTGAAGCCTGCCTAGGCAGGAAAGGCTGTGAGACTCATTATCTCCAACAAACCACAGAAAAAGCTGGAAGTGCTGCTGTGGCTCAAGTGGTAGAGTGCTAGCCTTGAAAAAGCCCAAGGACAGTGCCCAGGCCCTGAGTTCAAGCCACAGGACTGGCAAAAAAAAAAAAAAAAAAAAGTGAATGTTGGGTGCTGGTGCCTCACGTAATTCTAATTCCGCAGGAGTTTGAGATGTGTGAATTGTGGTTCAAAGCCAGCCCAGGCAGGAAAATCAGGGAGGTTTATTTCCAATGCACCGCCAAAGAGCGGGAAGTGCAGCTGTGGCTCAAGTGATGGGGCACAAGTCCTGAGAGCAAAAGCTCAGTGACAGTGGCTCACGCCTATAATCCTTACTCAGGAAGCTGAGATCTGAGATTCGAAGTTCAAAGCCAGCCCGGGCACTAAAGACTGGGAGACTCTTATCTCCATTTAATCACTAGATAATGGGAAGTGGGGCTGAGGCTCAAGGGTAGGGTGGTAGTCTTGATCTGAAGAGCTCAGGGACAGCACCAAGGCCCAGAGTTCAAACCCCATGACCCCCCCCAAAAAAAAAACAACTCAGGGACAGCTAGGCCCTGAGTTCAAGCTCCCCCCCGCCCCACAGTTGTCAGGAGGGGAAAGGACACTACCTCAGAACCTGGGGCCTCCTCTGGACACCCTGGGAAGACTGGTAACAGCTGCCACCGAGGTGGGGAGCTGGCTCCTCAGGGAGACAGCCACCACCAGCTGCTCTGGGCTGGAGCAGAGGATCTGCCCAAAGGATGACAGCAAATGGGCTAAGCAGAACTGAGGTTCCTTTTTCAAAGGGGAGGAAGGCAGGCCTGACAAACAAGCCGTGCAAAGGCCCAGAGGCAGTACCAGACCCCCAGAGAGTGGTAAGACCCACAGCCCTACTAGAGAGGTCATGGGACAGCCGAGGACAGGAGGTGTGGCCCTCACTGCATATCCGGTACACCCCTCCCATCCCTAAAACGGGGACCAGGTGTCCAGTGAGACACTGAAGGCCACAGGACCAGGAAGGAGTCACTTCAGCCATGGTTTATTGCTGACTTTGTGGACATCTGGAATTACAGCTAGGTGAGAGCCCCCTCTTCCAGCACCACAGGTATAAGGCACCCCATTGACTGTCCCTCACCTTCCCCCCCCCAAAAAAACAGCTCAAGCCAGTCTTAAAGTCAGAAGTGTTTTGTCTGGTTTTAATATCTCATCAGCTTTACAGGGGTTACAATTGTCTTAAATATTTCTGAACTTTAAATACAATCTGCATAATAATGTTATAAAATGTAAACTTTCAGTGTTTTTTTTTTTTAATTTCAAAATCCCACCTTTTTTTTTTTTTTTTTTGGCCTTTTCAATTTTTTTTCCTTTTTTTTTTTTTCTTTTCTTTTAATACCCAAATGTTCTGGACAACTGAAGTTGTCACAGCCACCCTATCGTTCATCAGAGCGACTGCGGGCCCAGCCAGAGGTAGAGAGCAGTTTATAACCTTTATTTAAGTTTATTTTTCTTTCACCTGAGTTTGGGCGTGGTCTGCACGCCTTCTGACAAAGCCCCAGAGAAATTGAAATTTCACAGATTTGAGAATGAAAAAAAAAAAAAAAAAAGGCTGTTTTCATGTTTGCCAAAAGAGGGGGAAAAAAATGCAAAAGCCAAAACTGGGGGGGGGGGGAGGGAGGTACAAAGCAGATAGAATTAAAAGGGAAAAACAATGTGACTCAACAGAAAATGCAGAACTCAAAAAATAAACCCCAAAATAAAAATAAAAAGTAAAAAACAGAACCCAGCCGTCCCCATACCTGATCAGACAGCCCCATGCCAGCAGAAAGGCTCATAAGGAACGTTTAGAAACAGCCTGTCCAAGGGTCCTGCCCCACCCCATTCCACAGCCCCTCTTGGCCCTGAGTCTGGGGTTCCCCTCTATCCCCTCTCAGACCCTATGGTGCCAGATAGTTGGTGCCTTGGCCTCTTGTTTCATTTGCATAAAGGGGTGCCAATCACACCCCCAAATATACCTTCTAAATCCATGGTAGGTGGTGGAGGGGTGATGGCTAGGGTGGGAGACCAAGAGGGAGGCTTCTGGCACAGTACAGGGGTCACACAGACCCCCTCCCCTCATTTCTCCCTCTCTTTGTCCCACCATCTGTCCCACAACTATGACCCACAGGCTTCGAATCCCCAGTCAGGATTCATTTCTGCGCAGGCGGGACCCCCAAGACTACATGGGAGACATCCGACTGCCATGACAGGATAGCTCAAGATGGAAGGGGCCTCCTGGGCTCCTCCTTGGGGGTGGGGGGTAGGTGAGCTGGAGGGTGGGAGAGGAGGCAGGTGGAACATGCTCTTTGGGGCATCAAAAAAGACCTGAGGTAGACAGAAATGTACAGAAGACAGTCGTCCCCCCCCACACACAGTGTCCCAGCCTGGCAGGGACAGGGATGGGGGTCCCTGAGGCAGCTGGGCCAGAGCCCTGGGCAGGAAGAGCAGAGCTGGATCACACAGAATCAAATGCAGCCAGAGTTCAGGGAGCTCTGAGGGGCTAGGACTGAATCTAGGGAATCAAAGTACCCATTTTCCAGGAATGATTGTGCTAAGACACCCCAACATACACTCACTCACACACACACACACACACACACACACAACACACACACACACTGTCTCCAACCTCCCTAAATGGGGCAGGCAGAAATTTCCAGAGAGAAAAGTCAAAAAGAGACTACCATCCCCTCCCCTGGAAGAGAAGAGAGGGGGTACATCCATCACCCTGAGATTTAGAAAGAAAGAAAGGTCCCCCCCTTCCTGGTAGGGGGGAATCAGGAGAGAAAAACTGGGGCTAAGGGGAAGAAAAGCCCCTCCTCCACCCCAGAGAAAGGGGCTCTGGGGATTCGAAGCTCCTGCAGCAGCTTCGTTAGGCCTGGCTCCCAGGGGCCCAATTAAGACATCCTGGGTCCACCTGGGACAGCCAGACAACTTCCCCACCACCACAAGATGGCAAAACCCAGCACCATCCTGTGCTACCTTGCTGGCACCAGGGGAGGCTGGCAGTGATACAGGCACAAAGACCCAGTGGCTTCCAGCAGGAATCAGGGGGCCTCCTGTGCCCAGTTACTAATGACTGTTCTGTAGGCCACAGGAGCTGGTCACCCCATTCTACAAGGAGCAGCGAGAAGACAGAAAGAGAAAGGAGATGAGAATGTAGGGGTGTCGGGGAAGCTGAGGCCCCAAAATCCACACCCTGAGCTAAGCCCAGCTTCCCCCAATCACCCCCATATTGATAGTCCCCCAAAGCAGCCCAGCAGATCATCCCTGAGACAGATACGCCCCGCCCTCCTTTTCCAGAACCCAGGGGTGCAGACAGTGCAGGCAGGCAGGCCTTGGAGGGCGCCACAGCCCTGAGTGCCAAGATCCAGTGTTCCAGGCTTGCCAGTCACCCAGCACCGACTTCCCAGAATAATCCAAGCCAGTTACCAGAAAGATTAAGCAGGTTATTACTGGGTTGGATTCTTTGCTTTCTTTCCCCCTTGCCCCAAGACCACATTCCCTGAAAGAACACAAATATATATGATATAGAGCTATATAGATATCCTAAGTCTGAAACTTCCCTGCCCTCCCAGAATAAAATAAGACTATTTACAAAGCTAAACCCCCCCAAAAAAAACTTTTTTAGAAAAAAAACCCTAGATTTTTGAGTGTCACTATTTCTTTTCTTTTTTTTTTTTAGGAAAAAAACAAAAGGAAATTCATACTTCTTAAAGCAACAGAAAAAAAAAAGTTTGTTTTTTTTTTTGTTTGTTTTTTTTTGTGTGTGTGTGTGTGTGACGATAGCTCCAGGGTTTCTTTCATTCAACACAAGGAAGGAGCTGACAGTGACGAATGCGTGATGAATAAAAATAAAATAAAAAATAATTAAAAACAAAAAAACCCAGCAGAACTGAGAACGGCACCCTACGGCAATGCATGAGGTAATAAATAGGTTGTCTTGGACCCCAGGGCGAGACCCCAGGGAGGCACTCCTGGCTTGTGGTGGTCTTCACAATCCATCTTTCTGAATGTCCAAAACCTTACAAATTCAAGTGTTCCTTGGTTTTCCCCTGTTTTATTAAATTTGCTTTATATTTATATTTATATATATGTATGTATGTATATATATCTATATTTTTTCCTCTCTCTCTCTCTCTCTCTTTTTGGCGTTAATGTGGCACCATTGTGAATCTCTGTCCTCCTCCACCCGTATTTTTTTTTCTTTTCTTTTTTTTTTTTTTTTTTGCCTTCTTGGCCCTGCCATGGCTGGTTGCCAGGACCTCCTACCCTGTTGGAGGGAAGGAAGTTGGCACCTCCTATAGGGGGGAGGGAAGGGGACATCCGTGATTCCAAGGAGCTATTCGGTGGGCAGCGATGCGGTGTGGTCAATTAAGGCAAGGCGTTATTTGAGGTAGAAGACGTGGGGGGCACAGACAGCCCGGTGGGCCCTGCCTGGCTGCCCCCACTGTTGCTGCTGGTCCCGCCGGCGCCTCCTCTGTTGCCAGTGTTGTTACCTGTACCCCCACTGCCACTGCCTTTGTTGGGCGCTGAGGGGGGCGTGGGGGCTGGGGGCTGGGCAAAGAGCACTCCTGACAGGAAGACAAGAAGAAGAAAGGTGTCACCCAGAACTGGGTACCCAACTAGATGTCATCCAGCATAATAAGTTTCTCGACTCCTTTCAGTCAAAGACAACCCCCCTCAAAAAAAAAAAAAGTCCATCCGTCCATCCCTAGATCCAACAGACACCCTTGGCTCTGACCCCATGGACTGTTGGACTGTCCACCACGCAAACCAGACTGTACTGTGTCAGGAGCGCCACCTAGTGGCCTGACTCCACTGTGATGGAAACCAAGGGGATAGGGTACCGTGAATGGCTCAAGCCTATAATCACAGCTACATGGGAGGCACAGATCAAAGAAGTCTGACTTAAGGCTCAGGCAAACTCATGAGATTCATCTCAATCAACAAGCCAGGCATGGTGTGTTCGTGCCTGTCGTCCCCGTCACAGGACTATACTAGCAAGTTCATGGTCAGAGACTGCCCCAAGCAAACACATGAGAGCATGTCTACAAAATAACCAAAGCAAGCCAGGCATGGGGTAAGCTCATATCCTAGCTATTCTGGAGGCGGAGATATGAGGACTGAAGCTGGAAGCTGGAGTAGGCAAGGAAAGTCTGTGAGACACTTAACACCACTGAACTACCAAAAACAACTGCAAGTAGAGCTGTGGGCCAAAGTGGTAGAGTGCTAGCCTAGAGTGAAAAACAATCTCATGGACTGTGCCCAGGTCCTGAGTTCAAGCCCCAGGACCAGCACAATAGAGGGGAGTAAAAATAAAAATGGGAACACTACTTGCAAAAGGAGAAAGAAGCTGGGCATGGTGGCTTACGCCTATAATCCTAGCTACTCAGGAGGCTAAGATCTGAAGATTGTGGTTCAAAGCCAGCCCAGGCAATAAAGTTCATGAGACTCTTATCTCCAATTAACCAGCAGAAAACGGGAAGAGGGGCTGTTGATTAAGGGGTAGGGCAGTAGCCTTGAGCTGAAGAGCTCAGGGATAGCACTCAGGCCCAGAGTTCAAGTCCCATGACCCACAAAAAAGAGAGAGAGAATACACAATAGAGATTACTGTGCTGCTCCCGTTCCTTTTAGAGCCAGCCATCACCGGCGGCTCTCCCCGTCCCCGACCCCCAAGTCCGGGCTCCACCAGGCAGAGCTGGGTCCACCCCAGGGCCAGCGGCCTCCAGTCCTACCTGTGTACATGATACCATTGATCTCTACCGACATGCTAATACTGTTGCTGCCGTTACTGCTGGTCAGGCTCACGGCGGAGTCCTGGCGGCTCTCAGAGGCTGCTGGGAAAGAAGAGAACAAGAGAATGGCCATTTATGATCACAAATGCTTTGGGTTCATTTCCTGCCTTGGCTATCTCAGTCCCTTGGCTTTGTTTAGTTTGAGGGATTTGCACTCCCCCCTCCCGCCAGATTCTGAGTTCCATGTCCAGTATTGCTAATAACTCAGGACAGCTCTGTGCCAATTGGCTCACATCTGTAACCCTAGCTATTGTGAGGCTGAGAATCTGGAAGGTTGTGGTTTAAGGCCAGCCTGGGCAGAAAAGTCCACAAGATTCTATCTGCAGGGCCAAGAGTGTGGCCTGGTGGTAGAGTGCTTGCCTAGTATCCACGAAGCCCTGGGTTCTATTCCTCAGTACCACATAAAAGCTGGAAGTGGTGCTGTGGCTCAAGTGGTAGTGTTAGCCTTGAGTAAGCTCAAGGACAGTGCCCAGACCCAGAGTTCAAGCCTCAGGTCTGTAAAAAAAATTCTATCTGCAAATAATCTGTCAAAAGCAGAACTGGAGGTTTGGCTAAAGTGGTAGAGCACCAGATGAACAAACCCTTTCAAAGTGTCAGGCCCTAATTTCAGGTACCAATAACAGCATGGAAACAAAAATGACTTATTTCCTGTTACCTGGAGGAAATTCTACCCATAGGTTCCCTTGAATTCAACCAACTGGGGACTGAAAATATTTAGAAAGAAAATTACATCTGAGGCTGGCAGCATAGCTCAAATAGAAGAGCATCTGCCTGCTGGGTGCCAGTGGTTCATGCCTGGAATCCTAGCTACTCAGGAGGCTGAGATCTGAGGATTGAGGTTCAAAGCTAGCCTGGGCACGCAAGTCTGTGAGACTCTTATCTCCAAATTAACCACCAGAAAACCAGAAGTGGTGCTGTGGCTCAAAGTGGTAGAGGGTTAGCCTTGAGTGAAAGAGCTCAGGGATAGTGCTCCAACCCTGAGTTCAAGTTCTACAAATGACCAAAAAGAAAAAAAAAGAGCATCTGCTTGGTAAACCCAGAGCCTGAACTCGAACCGTAGTACCCAAACAACAAAAACAAAAAAATCAAATAGCTCCTGAAGAGAACATGTTATTAACTGCTATATAATATAGTGTAACAGCGCTGCACGGGCTGACATTGAATCACTTTCAATACGCCAGGTAAATATGTGGTGTACAGGTCATCTGCAAATATAATCTGGAGCTGGTACTGGACTTGAACCTGGCACTCATACTTAGCTTTATCTACACAAGGCTTGCACACCTTGAGTCACACCTCCACTTTTAACTTTTTGTTGGTGAATTAGAGATCAGAGTCTCATGAACAGGCTTGGCTTCAGAAGTATACCCTTCAGATCTCATTGTTTGTTTGTTTTTTTTTGCCAGTCCTGAGGCTTGAACTCATGGCATGAGCACTATCCTTGGGCTTTCCTCAAGGCTAGTGCTCTACCTCTTGAGTCACAGTCCTACGTCTGGCTTTTCCTGTATGTATATGGTACTGAGGAATCGAACCCAGGGCTTTGTGCATGCTATGTGAGCACTCTACCACTAGGCCGAGGTCCCAGCCCCAGATTTCAGTCTTCTGTAGCTATAGTAACAGGAGTGAGCACTCTTTTCTTCCCTCCTTCGGTTGGTCATGGGGCTTGAATTCTGGGCTAGTGCTCTATCACCTGAACCACAGCACCACTTCCAATTTTCTGGTGGTTAATTGGAGGTAAGTCTCACAGACTTTAGTGCCTAGGCTGGCAATGAACCACAATCCTCAGATCTCAGCCTCCTGAGTAGCTAGGATTACTGGGGCCCAGCTGAACTTGCCCCCGGACCCCTTCAGGTGGAGTGCTCTACCACTCAGGCCACAGCTCCATTTCCAGCTTTTTGTGGTTCATAGGAGATAGGAGTCTCAAGGACTATCCTACCTAGGTTGACCTGGAACTGTGATCCTTAGATCTCAGCTTTCTGAGTTAGGTTTACAGACATGAGCCTGTCCAGTTCCCAGCTAAGCTTTTGCATTTTTGAGACAGGGTCTTGCTATGTGACCCCAAGCTTCTGGAAACTCAAACCTTCCTGTCTCAGCCTCCTGAGTGTTGCAATTAAAGGTATGCATGCACAGTGCCAATCACCTAAAATTAAAATTAAACTCTAGTTACTTGTCCATCCCCAGTGAGATGGAACTGGACAGTTTTTTTGTTGTTTTTTTTTTTTGGCTAGTACTAGGCCTTGAACTCAGGGCCTGAGCACTGTCATTGGGTTTTCTCAAGGCTAGAGCTCTACCACTCGAGCCACAGCACACTTCCAACTTTTTTTTTTTTTTTTTCTAGGTACATGGTACCGAGGAATCAAACCCAGGTCTTTGCGCAGTCTACTCTACCACTAGGCCAAACTCCCGACTCTTGAACAGCTCTTTATGTGAATTCACGAGTCCTAGCCATCACTGTTCCCCCCGCACCCCTTTTTTTGTCAGTCATTGAGACCTGAACACTGGGCTGGGCACTGGCCCTGCCTGAGCTCTTCAGCTCAAGGCTACCACCACCCTATCCCTGAAGCCACAGCCCCACGTCCGGTTTTCTAGTGGTTCACTGGAGATAAAGAGTCTCAAGGACTCTTTAGTGCCCAGGCTGGCTTTGAACCACAATCCTCAGATCTCAGCCTCCTGAGTAGGTAGGATTACAGGTGTGAGCCACCACGCCCAGCTTAGTTTGCCTTTTTTTTTTGGTCTTGTTGATTTACAGCCACTCTTTACATAGGATGGCTCTGCAACCCTTATTTTGTCTGTGACACAGGAAACATGGCGTGCCTGGGCACTGGGTGGTACCTTGGCTATTGATTCGAATGCTCATGGGCAGCTGGGCCGTCATGGCCAGGAAGTTCTGCTGAAGGGCTCGCTGCATGAGCCGCTGGTGCTCGTCGGCTACCAGGGCCATCTTCTTTTCCGGAGGCTCCCCAGATTCCAGCTTCTCCCGCAGCTGCTCCAAGGCCGCTGCCTGGGCCGCTGCCGCTTGCACAGCCGCTGCTTGAGCTGCCACCACGGGGTGGCCTGCCAGGGACACAGGCAAGCGGCCCGGGACTGTGATAGGAAGGGCTGAATCCTCCTCTAGACAGAAGAAAAGCAGATGGTCGGGATGCCTTCAGAGCCTCCCGGGGGGGGGGGGGGGACAGACACCAGGAGGACCTGGATGGGCTGAAAGGGAGGGCTTCAAAGTCAAGCTAGGCCAGAGGTGGTGCTCACACCTGGAATCCTGGCTACTCAGGAGTCGGAGATCTGAGGATCACCGTTTGAAACCAGCCAGGTCACCAGGAAGACTCTTATCTCCAAGAAGTTACTCAGACAAAAAAAAAATCGAAAATGCAGCTGAGGCTCACGTGGTAGAATGCTAGCTTTGAGCACAAGAGCTCAGGGACAGGGCCCACACCCTGAGTTCAAGCCCCAGGATTGGCAAAATAAATACACCCTTCTTCTCTGACTGGAATGATTGGGATAAATATGTCCCATTCTGATTCCTGGTCTCTTTTTCTTCCTATTCCTCCCAGGGTCATACCTGGTGTTGCCTCTACTTGCTGGGTTCTCTGCTGTAGACCTCTGCAGACCCATGCCAAGGCCTGCAGCTTTTGAGTCTGGGAATCAGCATTTGGCTCCAAGCTGCTCCTGGATCTGCCTTCCATCTTTGTGGACCCATCGCTGTCTTTTTTTTTTTTTTTGGGGGGGGGGTTGTGGGCCTGGACACTGTCCTAGAGCACTTCAGCTCAAGGCTACTGCCCTCCCCCTGGAGCTTCAGCACCACTCCCAGTTTTCTAGTGGTTAATTGGAGATAAGAGTCCCACGGACTATTTATGCCCAGGTTGGCTTTGAACCACAATCTTCACATCTCAGCCTCCTGAGTAGCTAGGATTACAGGCAAGAGCCAACTGCACCGGCCCCATCTCTGTCTTGACACTATGGACAGCACCCATCTCATTATCTTCTCCCTTCCTGGGTGTGAGGCTTTGACCTTGGCTGAGGCTTCACTATCATTACAGTGGCACCCGTGGTTGCTGTTTTCTGTGTTAGGAAGGATTCAGAGGCCGGAGTGGGAGAAAAACCTGCTACCAGTGGGTAATGTTTGGCACAGATGGGGAGTTTGCCAGCAGGTATGTGGACACTGGGGTATGTTACACACTCAAGACCCCACAAACTCCACACATATATCTACTAACAAGCTCAAAAAAGCCCGTGACTCTTCCCGGGATACCGAGAAATAGATTTTCATGGTTTAAGAATTACAATGACAAATGTTAGAACAATCTCCACAAGTCTGTGTTGAGGATTTCAAAGCCTCACAAGGAAAGAACACAGAGATCAACCAAGAACACCTGCCAGGCTCCAGGGATGGAGGCTACAAATGGTTAGTGTCTAGATTAGGAAAGGATACAGTGCTCTCAATCTACCTCAGTGTAGACAGGAAAAACAGCATTCAATTAGTGATGTCTACCACGAACAGAAGACAAAACATGGGCGCTTGATACATAATGTCTGCCTTGGCACTACACTGGGAAGCAAGCCCCAGGGGCAGGCATGGAATTGGAGAAATGGTAATGGATTGGTAATGTCTGCATGGCTGTCGTCGTGGTCAGCTGGAAATGATTGATTGGCAATGCCTGGATCCTATAGTATCGATCAGCTGGAAATGACTGATTGGTAATGCCTGCTGGAAATCCTCTGGGTTCATGGTTTATCCCGAGTGGTATGAAAGATGTTTGCCCCAGGCCCATACCAGGCCCTCACCTTTCTTGATCTTGGGGGCTGGGGTGATGGAGCTGCCATTGGTGCTGGCGGCCAGGCCTAGGGAGGGCACAGGAATCTTGGGTGAGGACAGCATGCTATGGGCCCCACCGGGCGAGTAGGCGAAGAGTGAGCCTCCAAAGCTCTGGCGCCGACCCTCTCTGCGGTTGCTGTCAATGGCGGCCTGGAGCTCGTTGGGGCTGCTCAGGCCCCGCCTCTCACACTCGTAGGGATACAGATACTTCATGTACCTGTGGAGAGAAGGGCAGGGTGGTGGCTAGGCTGATTTGGGCTCCCGGGGTCATCCACAAAGCCCTGGGGAGATGGTGGCACCATCCCATCTCCCTAGAGCCCCTGTGCCTCTGCCTGACGATTGAAGGGAGGTGTCCCGAGAGGGGGTGTCCGAGTCCTCTGGTCACCCTCGCACCCCCGTGCTGCCCAGGCTGCCCCCTGCCCGCCCGCCGCTTACTGGGTGCGAAGGGTGAAGGCCGCACTGGTGATGGAGGTGGGTAAGTTGAGGCCTTTGGTGATCTCCCGCCACAGCTTCTTGTTGATGACCTCCACGAGGCCGCCTTTCTCTGTCACCAGCACGTACAGCATGAACAGGTCCAACACCTGCTTGGCCATGATGGGAATCCGGTTCACGGGCGTGCCTGCGGGGGAGACGCGGGGGGTGTGGGCACGGCCTGCTGAGGGGCCTCTGGTGTTCAGCTGGCCTGCAGGGGACATGGTGGGCCCTGCAGCGTGGGTCTGTCTCAGACCTCCATCTGTTCCGTGGAGGAGACCCTCAGTGACGACAGCCTTTGTCCCCAGATGTGGCCTGGTGTCCCTGGGATGGGTGTGAACTGCACAGCACCCCTGAGGCCAGGGGAGGGGGCGACAGGAGCAGGGGACACACAAGCCTTTGTTATTCCCCCTCCCTGTCTCCAACCACAGCAGCTGCCAAAACAAGGCAGCCTCCAGTCCCCAGGGCCCCTCCCTCCACTTCCCTGTCCCCCAGGGGCTGTGTGGGCTCAGTGGGGGCGGGGAGGGCTGAGCTGACGAGAGAATGGTAGACCAGGCCTGGCAGGAAGGTGGAGGGCCTACCACCAACTCAAATGTCTGCCCTGCTCTACTTCACAATCCCATGATGGCTACAGAAGGCGCCCCCAGCCTTTCCTGCTCCCCTAGATTTCCCAGGGCCTTCACACATGCTTCTCCCTTTCCCTCATCCTCACAAAGGCCAGCGAAGCCTGGGCCTCAGACCAGGAGGAGCCAGACTCAAACATCCTCCATGTCTGTAATTCTGGGCTCATGAAGCCATCTGTTTACTGACTGCGGTTCCTATTGTTGATCTGTTTTATGCAGAGTTTATGCACCCAGCCTGGCACATATCACTCATTAAAGTCACGTGGTGGCAGCTCTGGCCTGCAATCCTAGCTACTCAGGAGGCTGAGATCTGTGGATCATGGTTTAAAGCCAACTGGGGCAGGGAGCAGAAAAGTCTCCCTCTCTCTTTCTCTGCCAGTCCTGGCATTTGAGCTCAGGGCCTGTACACTGTCCTTGGGCATTTTCTCAAGGCTAGAGCTCTACCACTTGAGCCACAGCACCACTTCTGGCTTTTTCTATGTATGTGGTACCGAGGAATCAAACCTGGGTATTCGAACATGCTAGGCAAGCACTCTACTGCTAGGCCAAACTCCCAGCCCTTTGAGACTCTTATTTCTACTAAACTATCAAAAAGCTGGAAGTGACACTGTGGCTAGTGATAGAGGGCCAGAAGGGCTTAGGGACAATGTCCAGGTCCTGAGTTCAGGCCCCAAGATCAGGGGAAAAAATAAAACAAAACAACAAACAACAAAACAAACACTGGGAGACATCAAGGGAAGGGGTGACACATTGTCCAAAAAGAAATGTACTTGTGGCCAGGAGTTTGACCTAGTGGTAGAGTGCTTGCCTAGCATGCACAAAGACCCGGGTTTGATTCCTTGGTATCATATACATAGAAAAAGCTGGAAGTATTGCTGTGGCTCAAGTGGTGGCGCTCTAGCCTTGAGAAAGCTCAAGGACAGTGCCCAGGCCCTGAGTTCAAGCCCCAGGACCAGCAAAAAGAAAAATAAGAAATGTACTTGTTGGGCCAGAAGCATGGCCTAGCGAAACAGTGCTTGCCTACCATGCACAAAGCACTGGGTTCCATTCCTCAATACCACATACCTAGGAGAAGCCAGAAGTGGTGCTGTGGTTCAGGTGTTAAGAGCGCTATCCCTGAGAAAACTCAAGGACAGTAACTAGGACCTGAGATCCAGTCCCAGGACTGGTGGAGAAAGAAGAAAAAAAACAACAACAAAAAAAAGAAATGTACTTGTTATCTGACTTATATAACTGCAACCCCTCTGTACCTCTGTATATTACCTTTATAGTAACAATTTAAAAAAAAACTTTAAATAAAAATAAAAAATAAAGCTGGACTCGGTGGCTCACACCTGTAATCCTAGCTACTCAGGAGGCTGAGATCTGAGGATCAAGATTCAAAGCCAGCCAGGGCAGAAAAGGACCTGCGACTCTTTTTTTTTTTGCCAGTCCTGGGCTTGAGCTCAGGGCCTGAGCACTGTCCTTGGACTTTCTCAAGGCTAGAGCTCTACCACTTGAGCCTCAGCACCACTTCCGGCTTTTTGCTATGTATGTGGTATCGAGGAATCGAACCCAGGTCTTCGTGCATGCTAGGCAAGCACTTTAACCAGTAGGCCAAACTCCCGGCCCCATGACCTGCGACTGTTATCTCCAAATAACCTCTAGAAAATGGGAAGTGGGGCTTGGCTCAAGGGTAAGGCAGAAGAGCCCACACCCAGTTCAAGCCCTATGACCCACTAAAAAAATAAATAAACAAATAAATAAATAAACTAATTACTATCATTCTGGGTTCATGAGGCCCTAGGCCTCAGTTCCTGCCCTGAAAAGCAGGATGGTAACTGCCACCTCTCCCCAGTAGTCTAGGGGGTTTAGGTGCAAGTCTCACCCAGTGGTGGATATTTTGGGGATGCCACTCTCCCTGCTCAACCAAGTAAAATAAAAGGGGCTTATAGGAAAGAGAATAAGGGCGAAGGTGCAAATTCTCAGCCCCGAAGATTTCCACTCCAGCCCAATTATAAGAGGGACAGAACCTAGGAAGATAACAAAGGTTCTGAGGTGGGGTTCTAAGGGAAACTTAGGAGTTTGTTGGTTGGTAGTGATGGTCACAGATCCTCATGACTCTGTGTGATCAGGGGTTCAACTGAAGCGTCTGGATCCCTGGCCTTGCTGACCACATGCTCAGACTGGGCTACTGACAGCAGAGCAATTATGGTCCCTTCTAAGCCTGGGAGCTGGAGGCCGGGCAGAGGGGGTCAGAGGGGCTCATGCAGGTGTGGACAGACGATAAAAGAGACCGGGGTGATCTCTCTGGCCACACCAGGGGCAGCAGGCCTGGCCTGAGTTGGGGGCTGAGGATAAGATAGAGGGGCCTCCACCCAGGGACTGGGCCTAGATGCCCCACCCCGGCACAGGAGGGGTTAACTCGGAGGCCACTGAGCTGGGCAGGGGGGTCTGGAGGCCGCAGCCCCCCTCCCTTCCCCTCTCCCTTCCGGCCTGGAGGCTGTGTTTACACAAGCCCAGGGAGGGGCAGGGCGGGCACAAAGCGGGCTGGGGCTGGCGAGGCCCCTGCGAGGGCCCCCCGGCTGCAAGCTGCTGGACCACAGGCCCCCCTGCAACTGGACTCTGTCCCCTCCACCCTTTCCTGCTCCAGGGGCCCCCAGGCCATAGTCCTGCCTTGGGCCTCAGTTTCCTGCCCTAAAAAGCAGACTGGTAAAAACTCCACCCCTGGACAGTCCAAGGGGCTGAGGTTGTGAGTCCAGCCCTAAGGCAGGCACCCCTGGGCCAGGACTCAGGGGTGGCCAGGACCTGGAAACAACTGTTGGGTACACGAACACACACACACACACACACACTCACGCACGTCTTTCCCCCCAAGTTCAGTTTATTCCCATCACCAGGAACTGGGACTGTGCTAAACCTCAGTTTCTCTATGCTGGCACCTGCCCAGACTTGTCTTTGGCTGGTGTGTGCTGGCGGGACCACTCCAGGGCTCCTTACCTCAGGGGGGCTGTGCCCTGCCTGGAGGGACAAAGGGGGTTGGGCTGCAGGGTGGCTCACTAAATGTGCAACACACCAGCACCCGTGCACTATGTATATTTGGGGTCTTACTGGACACTGAGGGTTTCTGGAACACATCAGGAACTAGCTGTAGCACCGGTGCTGGCAATGGAGAAACTGAGTCCCCTTAGTGGGAGTGAGGGCAGGACTGGGTCTGGAATCTCAAATTGAATTAGCAAAAGCGGGAGGGGGGGAGAGGGGCTGTAGAGCCCACCTGGGGTCTAACTTCACTCCTCAAACAAAGGCTAGCCCTGTCCTTCACCTACAGGCCACAACTTGGTGAGGGGGGGGTGTCCTGGAAGCAAGGAACCCCTCTTACCCTGGAGGTATCTCAAAGTAGGGAGCCTCATGCCTGGTAATCCCAGTTACTCAGGAGGCTGAGATCTGAGGATCATGGTTCAAAGCCAGCCGGGGCAAGGAAAGTCTGTGAGCCCCCCTCTCCTTTTTTTTTTTTGGTCAGTTGAAGGTCAGTTGAGGGGCCTGGGTGCTGTCTCTAAGCTCTTCAGCTCAAAGCTAGCACTCTACCACTTAAGCCACCGTGCCACTTCCAGTTTTCTGATAGTTAATTAGAGATAAGAGTCTCACAGGGAGGAGAGTTTGGCTCGGTAGCAGAGTGCTTGTCTAGCATGCATGAAGACCTGTGTTTGATTCCTCGGTGCCACATATATGGAAAAAATTAGAAGTGGTTCTGTAGCTCAAGTGGTAGAGCTCAAGCCTAGAGAATGCCTAAGGACAGTTGCTCAGGTCCTGAGTTCAAGCCCCATGACTGGCAATGAAAAAAAAGTCTCACAGTCTTTTGTGCCGGGGCTGGCTTTGAACCGTGATCCTCAGATCTCAGCCTCCTGAGTAGCTAGAATTACAGGTGTGAGCCATCAGGGCCTGGCATCTGTAGGACTTTTCTCTCCAATGAACCACCCAAAAGCTGGGCATGGCACTGTGAGTCAACAAAAGCTCAGGGACAGCGCTCTACATTAGAACCCTGCCTCCTCCATCAGACCCTATCATCAGTATCTTAACTCCTCCATTAGACCTCCACCATCGAACCCCACACGGGCAGCCTGTCTCCACCATCAGACCTCAGGGCAAGACGTTTGCCTCCCCGATCTGAGCCCACTGCCTGGCTGCTCACTGGGCAGAGAAGTCGACTCACCTCGCTTCTGCATGAAGCTGAACAAATCATCCAGAAACTCCTTCCTCTTAGGGTCCCCGTCAAGTTCATAGAGCTGCGGAGAGAGGGAATTGGTCAGCAGGGGCTGGCACCAGGGCAGGAGCCATGTCCCCACTGGTGGGGACCAGTGCCCCCCCCCCCCGATTCTCCCGCAGCTGTAGCAGGCAGCTCTTGAGGCATGGGGCATCTAGGGTTTGGAAACAAACATGGAGGGGGCTACGAACAATAGGCGTTGGTCTCTGTATACCCTAGAGGCTGAAACTCAGTTGTGGGGGCACAGCCACCCCCTTTCCCCCACTAAGGGAGGTCCTTTCTAACTGCCAGAGCTTGAGGTCCCAGAGTTCCCCTGGGGGGGGCTAGTAGCTGTCACCCCAGTCTGTCTGCTGACACATTCCCATCCCCATCACTACTAATTCTAACAGAAAGATCCTCTTTCTGAGCCACGTCCTTGGGCTTCCATTCTGTTCTTTCTTTTGTGCTGATTCAAGGGCTTGAACTCAGGGCCTGGGAGCTGTCCCTGAGCTTTTTTTTTTTTTTGCTCAAGGTTGGCACACGACAGCATTGTGAGCTTCAGGACTTTTCTTTTGGTGGGAGGGAGGGGGTTGGGGATAGTCCTGAGGCTTGAACTCAGGCCCTGAGCACTATCCTTGGGCTTTCTCAAGGCTAGCATTCTACCACTTGATACCACTTCTGGCTTTTTCCTCTGTATGTGGTACCTAGGAATTGAACCCAGGTTTTCGTGTATGCTGGGCAAGCACTCTGCCACTAGGCCACACTCTCAGCTCCCTTCTGTGTGTTTTGCTGATGCATTGGAGATGAGTCTAGGGACTTGTCTGCCCAGGCTGGCTTCAAACTGTGCCCCTCAGATCCCAACCTCCCAAGTAGCCAGGATTAAAATTGTGAGCCCTAACTGACCGTGGGTTCCCTACCATCCCTGATGGGTACGTGACAGGGTTCAACCCATCCTGACGGCGACGGCAACCAGGCTCACAGAGACAAATGCCCACCAGGGATAAGACATATACAGGCATATTGGCTCCTGAGAGACAGATGAGGAAACTGAGGTACAGCAACAAGTAGAAGGCCAGAGCTGGGACTGGGGAAAAGACTTTATCTCTGAGATCCAACTGGTTCTATTCCTGGCAGCTGAGCCCCTGGGGTTGAATCCCTGCCAGGAAAGTGAGCCTTCAAAGCTGGGTACTGGGTGGCTGTAAATCAAAGTGGCAGAGCCCCAGCCTTGAGTGGAGGAGCTTAAGGGACAGTGCCCAGGATTCCCTATGGCTGACAGAAAGAAAAAGCTAAAATGAGCCGTCAGGGTGGCTGGGCTGTGGTCAGGAGGGTAGTGTGGGAGGGGCTGGGGTCGAGCTCTGGTGACCAACAGCGCACACGCACGCAGGCTCTGGCTGATGGGCCAGGGCTGGTGAGTTCGGGGGGAAGCGGGCAGAGGTAATTAGAAAGTGAAGCTCAGGGAGGGGGCCAATTTACCGAGGAGGGGCAAGAGCCAAAATACCAGGCTGCAAATTAAGCATCTGGGAAAGCAGGCCTGCCCACTGTGGGGGGCCTTGAAACCACCAATTAAGGCCTCAGCTAGGATAATCAGTCATTAGTCCTGTCCTAAGTGCAGAGCCGCGCCCCCCCCCCTTTCCCCTTCCCGGCCTGAACCTGATCAGTACTGACTATGGGGGGGGGGGAGGCATTCTCTTGCCACCTCTTGCCAATCTGGGGGCCTCAGTTTCCCCATCTGTGTAATGGAGGACAAAAAGAATGGGGGCAGGGGAGTGGACTTCCAGAAAGAGGGGCTAAGAAGAGTCCAGGCCTTGTGTCCTCGGCGGTGGAAGGCTTGCAGAGGCCAGCTGCTCAGGCCTTTGTCTGTGCCCCACCCCTGGCCAGCACCAGACTAGCCTGCCTGCATTCCTGTGCTGATTTATGGTGGCCTGAGAGGCCCATTCCCCTCCAGCTGCCTGAGGGGTGAGGTGGGGGGGGGCTGTAGGTAGACACAGCTGGCCGTAAAGGACCTGCCTCACCCTCGGTGGCCTGCTTCATCCACCCCAGCTGGCTCCCTCCACCACACTAGCCTGGGGCTTTCCTCTACTTTTCTTCCTGTGGCTTCATCTGTATCTGTGATTGACTAACACCCGAGCCCAGCATGCAGCAGTCACTCAATAAATGCTCCCCACTGCCCGCTCTCTGCTGCCACAGAGAGGGAAGCGACGTGAGAAGATTGTGTGGAGGACAGGCCAAAGCCACAGCTGCCTTGGCCTCATCAAGGGCCCACCGTGGAGCTCAGAAGGCTGAGGTCTGAGGATTGTGGCTCACAATCAACCCAGGCAGGAAAAGTCCGTGAGGCTTTTTTATCTCCGGTTAATCAGAGAGGCCGGAAGTGGCTCTGTGGCTCAAGTAGTCAAGCGCTAGCCTTTTTTTTTTTTTTTTTCTTTTCTCCGTTTTCTGTCAGGTCTTGAACTCAAGGCCCTGAGTCTCTCTGTACTTAGCGCTCGCACACTACCATTTGAGCCACAGCACCACTTCCAGCTTTTGCTGTGTATGTGGTGCTGAGGAATCGAACCCAGGGCTTCATGCATGCTAGGCCAGCACTCTACCACTAAGCCACATTCCCAGCCCCAGAACTAGCCCTGGACACAAAAGCTGAGTTGAGCGTGTGAGGCTCTGAGTTCAAGTCCCCTGTGCTGGTGTGCAGACACACACACGTTCTCATCACGGAGCCTGCTGGGGCGGAAGGGCTGTTTTTGGGGAGAAGAATCTTTTGCAGATGTCTTTAGGTAGACTGGAGTGGTGAGTCCAGGACACTGTGACAAATGTGAAGGTGATTACAGAGGGAAGAATGAGGGTGTAGTCCAGAGATGCTTGGCACCCGAGATGCTAACAGAGGCCTCCTGGCTCCTTCCCAGCCCAGATGGATAGTCGGCCTCCAGGCCCAAGGCCTGGAGCCCCCAGGGCCCTTCCCAGGCTCAGACCTGGCTGAGATTTCCGGGGTGAGTCCCTTCTTGTTCAGTCTCCCCCAAAACATAAAGGATAGTGATACAACAGCCTTCCTCAAACACCTGGATCCATCATGTCTCTGGTCCCAGTAGGGAAACTGAGGCTGGGACAGAAAATAGCGGCATCAATTGCATTGCCCAGGAAAGATGAACGGAGCCATTAAACCCCAGGCCAAATGGTGGCTGAGGGGCCAGTGGCAGGGCACTGACAGACCCCCATGGAGCTGGGCCATTGACTCCGGGCCATAAAGGAGGGGGGACCCGTGGGGGCCCCCAGCTGCTGGTGGAAGAGGTAGCTTTAATGTAGAAAGCCCACAACAAAGCTGGGTAGTAAAGGCCGCCCAGCTTTATGGGGCTCTGGGCCCCAGTTCCGCTCCCCTGCAGGGTGTGTCCCGCCCTGGACAGCTGGCCAGGGCCCCATGGGACATTGTCCAGCCCCCATAACCTTGTGGGGGAAAAGCAAAGGTGACATTATGGGGCCCCCAAAAGTCCTAAGTCAAACCCAGGCCTGGTACTGCCATGGTTCTCAGACCAAAGGGGACCCTCAAGTCTTTCCAAGGTGGGTAAGCAGTGGCTCATCTGCCCGGAGTCTCAAACCCTGCCAGACATTGGCGGCTCATTCCTGTAATCCTAGCTTGGCAGGAGGCGGAGATCTGAGGCTTATAGCTCGAAGTCAGCCCAGGCAGAAAAGTGAGGGATTCAGATCTCCAACTAACCAGCAAAAGACTCACAAGTGAAGATGCGGCGCGAGTGGCAGAATGTCAGCCTTGAACTTAAAAAGCCAGGCGAGAGAGCTCAAGCCCCCGGACTTGTGTATGCACACACAACACACATGCGCGCACACACACACATACACGCACACACTACCTGCAGGAGGCCTAAGCAGAGGGCAAGACACCCAGAGGTTGTCAATCTGTGGACATCCAAGTCGAGCTGCCTTCCCAGAGCCACCCATTTTATAGATGGGGAAACTGAGGCACAGGGAGGGTGAGGCCACATGGACCTTCCTTCCCTTTTGCCGAGCCACGTAGACCTGGGAGCAGAGGGGCTACTCCAGCTGGTTGAGCAGGATTCCCTCCCCTACCCTATAGCTTTTCATGGCTCCCACCAGTCCACCCCTTCTCAGCTGCTTTTTGAGCAAAACACACACCCCAGGGCCTTTACACTGGCGGTGGCCTCTGCCCTAGATGCAATTCTGCTTCTCGGCAGGGCTTGCTTCTCCCTCTCTCAGCCTTCCTGGCTATTCTCCCTTCCCTGCCTTACATTTGGCACCAGGGAGAGTCATCCTCTGTCCAGTCCCCCCAACCTTTCTCAGGCCACTTGCTGGCGGGGAAAGGGAGCGAATAGGAGGACAGAGTATGGTGCCAGCCCATTACATAAAACAGAACCCCAAGTTCAGGTGTGGCAAGGGCTAGGTGTGGCCTTGAGTAGGGAAGGAAAAACTGAGAGCCTCCCCCAAGCCCTGAAGGACAAACAGTTTCAGGATGGGGTTTTTTTGGGGGGAGGAGTGGGGGGTCAGTTATGCAGTTGGTCCAGCAGATCAACACCCTGTAGGATGGGCACTCAATCCATCATGGCTTAGGAAAATGCCTTAGAGCTTCAAGAAAATCCACAAAGCCAACTAGGGCCAGGGCGGGGCAGGAGAGAAGAGGGAGGGAGGGGAAAGGAGGGAGGGGAGAGGAGGGAGGGGAGAGGAGCTCTTCCCTAGACCCGGCTGGACCTGACCCAGACCAGCTGCCCAGGGTCATGTGACTGTGGTCTGTCCCCAGCTGGGCCCCACCTGGGCAGCTGCCCCCCAGTGTCTGTAGCTTAGAGGCCCAGGCTATAAAGAAACGGCCGTCCACCCATGGGGCCCCTATGGGGAGACCTTTGCTCCCCTAGGCAGGTTCTGTCCTCCCTGCCTCCCCCCGCCCCTGCAGTCTCCCCATGACTCCAAAGTCCACAAGGCCCCACCTGGGATGATATACCCATTGGGGAGGGTGGACCCCAGGAATGAGGATCTTCAGGGGAGACAAGGGCTGGGCCAGACTTCAGGAAATCAGGAAGACAAGGGGAAAAAAAAAAACAAAACCAACCAGGACAAGGTTAGAGCTAAAGCTCTTAACCCCTATGTATGAGGGCTGGGCCCCCAGACTCACCCCTATAATCCTCGCTACTCAGGAGGCCAAGATCTGAGGATCATAGTTCCAAGCCAGCCGAGGCAGGAAAGTCTGTGAGGCTCTAACCTCCAGTAAACCACCAAAAAGCTGGAAGTAGAGCTGTGGCTGGAGTGGTGGAGTACCAGCCTTGAAGAAAAAGTTAAAGGCCAGGCCGCTGGTGGCTCACATGTGTCCTAGCTACGCAGAAGGGTGAGATCTGAGCATCCTGGTTCGAAGCCAGTCTGGGCAGGAAAGTCCATGAAACTCTTCACAGAAAATGGAAAGTGCAGTTGTAGCTCCAAGTGGTAGGGTTGCCTGCCTTGAATGAAAAAGCTCTGGGACAGTGTCCAGGTCCTGAGTTCAAGCCCCAGGACTCACATGCACACACACAAAGTACTGACGTACAACTCAGATCACATGCTATTAGCTAATTTAAAGTGAGCAGCGTATACATAGATTGTGCTATAACCTCTGCCTGTGTCTAGTTGAAGAGCATTCTATTACCCCAAAGACAGTCCTATCTTTATGAGCAAACAACCACCCTGCTCCTTCCCTGGTCCCTGGATCCACTTCCTGGTCTCTGGCTCGCCTGTTCTGTATGTTTCTTATGGATGGAGCCACATGCTGTGGCCATTCTCGTCTGGCCTCTCTCTGAGCCTGAGTCTGTCCCTGCCCTCAGGGTCCCGCCATAACATAGAGAGGGCCAGGTCACAGTGACCTCCTTATTCCTGGCTATGCAATGCTCCAGTGTTTGGGGACCACCCTGGCTGATCCACTGAGCTACCCGAGGACACCAGGGTGGTGGCTGCCTCTGGCTAAAGCAAATGTGCCACTGGGAGTATTCTGTCAGCTCATCTACTTTTGCACGCTTGCATTTGGGATCCAACATGACTGACTCACTGCAGCTGCTAACAAAAAAAAAACAACCTACCGTGTCTCCCAATCCCCCCTCCCACACCAAACCCCTGCAGCCACCAGAGCAGTACATCAGATGACACTTCCTTCTCCCAGATTCCAAGGGCAGAGGGTCCTGGGGCTTTGAGACCTTAAATGTCAACCTCAGGCCACCTCTCTCCAGCTGCCGACCCACTGGGGCAGGGCCCAACTCCTAGCTGGTCTTCCTACTTGATTGCCCCAGGCCTGCTGGATCTGTTCAGTCTCCAGTTTCTTCTTCCCTCCCCCCCCCTCCCTCTCTTCCTCCCTCTCACTCTCCCTTCCTTCTTACTAAATGTGTTAAGGCCACCTGGACCTATTTTGTTCTCCACTCCAGTCCTGCCCCAGGGCCTTTGCACAAGCGTCACCCTCTACCTCCAGTTCTTCCCTGTTGTCCTCTCCTCTGATTCCTGCAGCTTGCAGAAAGCCTGGGCAGGGCCTCATCCCAGCCTCTGTCACAGTTCTGTGATGGCTCACCCCTCCAGGCAGCTCTGGGGTCCCCTCATCTGCTTCACCTTTCACCTCTGTGAGCATGGGGTTATCGCAGCATCTGTGAGGCCCTTAGGCCCTTGGAATGACTCAGCCCCGGGGGCTCTCCAGGCCAGGTGGGCAGGGTCCTGCGGGGGCCACCATGGCCTTCCATGGAAACACCCCCACTCCCCCCACGAGGCCTCTTCCACACCCCCTATACTCAACTCTACAGGGATGTCCGGTGCCTGTCGAGGGATCAGGTAGTTCCTGGTTCTTTCTGACAGTTCTGTGACACCAGGAAGGACGTGGCAGAGGGGACCGGTCCTTACTGGACACTGCACCCAGAGTGAGAGAGCAAAGCCACCAAGACTAGAATGGCATGCGGGACATGGGGAAGGGACACTCAGCGGGGCTGTGGAAAGGCCGCCAGTCAGCTGGAAGGACGTAGCCGCGCAGTCCCTCACTCGCTGCTGGCCTGCCTCACCCTTACTATACTCGCCATGGGGCGAAGAGACGGAATCTGGAGGCAGAGGCAGAGCGCAATGGTCTGGGGCCACCTTCAAGAATGTTCTGCCAGGCACCAGTGGCTCATCTGAGGATCACAGTTCAAAGCCTTGTGGGTCGAGAAAGTCCATGAGCCTCTGATCGCTCGTGAACCACCAGAAAACTGGAAAGTGGAGCTGCGGCTCAAAGGAGTGGAGCGCTAGCCTAGAGAAAAAGAGCTCAGGGACAGCACTCAGGCGTGGAGTTCAAGTCCCACAACAGACAAAAGGAGAGAGAGAGAGAGAGAGGAAAATAAGAAAACGGACACATAGACTTCCAGTTCAGGAAGCTCCAGGTCAGCAGCAGAAATGAACTCAGGGTACCAGGAAGGTGTGGAGGAGGGGAAGAGCCCAGCGGTCTGCAATGAGTGGCAGACCTCAGGGCCTGCCTAGCCCTCTCTGGGCTCTTGCGTGGCTACGGATCAGCTTCAAGGTGCACCTGCCAGGCCAGGGGCTTCCCCGGCCAGGCTGGGGCCAGGCGGCTTTTTCGGCCCTTTTTCATTTCCCGTCAGCTCTGCAGGCAGTAGGGCCTCCTGGGCTCACAGGAAATTGGGGAAGTGATTCCGGGCAGGGCCAAAACATCTGCCCGCCTGGTCACCCCCCCAAATCTAAACACACAGCACCCCACCCACGATAGATATTAATAGAGCTCTTGAAATGACCACACAGAACGACACAGAGCCGAAGCTTCCAGACACTTTTTTCTGGATTTCCAGATTGTGAGATTTTTTTTTTTTTTTGCAGGGTGGTGGTGGTGGAATGGGATGGGTAAATTTTTTATTTTGGCCAGTCCTGGGCGTGAGCTCTGTCCTTGGACTTTCTCAAGGCTAGAGCTCTACCACTTGAGCCTCAGTACCACTTCCGGCTGTTTTTCTATGTATGTGGTACCAAGGAACCGAACCCTGGTCTTCATGCATGCTAGGCAAGCATTCTACTACTAGGCCAAACTCCCGGCCAGGGGGTGGGTAAATTAACTGACCTCCCTTAAACTCTTTGCTTTCTGTCTTTCTGGTTGGCTTTTATTTATTGATTTATATTACATTATTTTATTTACTTACCGGGGCTTGAATCAGGGACTGGGCACTGTCTCTGAGCTTTTGTGCTCAAGGCTGGCAATCTGCCACTTGGATCATGGCTCCACTTTTGGCCTTTTCTTTAGTGATTAATTGGAGATAAGAGTCTCCTGGAGGGGCCGGGAGTTTGGCCTAGTGGTAGAGTGCTTGCCTAGCATGCACAAAGACCCAGGTTCCATTCCTTGGTATCACATACATAGAAAAGGCTGCATGTGATGCTGTGGCTCAAGTGGTAGAGCTCTAGCCTTGAGAAAGTCCAAAGACAGTGCTCTAGACTCTCTTGCCCAGATTGATTTCAGACCATGATCCTCAGATCTCAGCTTCCTAAGTAGCCAGGCAAGGGCCAGTGAGTGTTCATGGAAGAGCAGGCAGCTCCAAGACTGTATCGGACAGGTGACAAGGGGATGTGGTTGCTAGGCCACCTCACAGTTGGGGAAACTAAGGCCCCATGGGGGCTGGCACTGAGGAAGCCCCTGTGTCCGGCAATGGCTGTGGGGAGTGTACAGAGGAGGGATTGGAAGGCCCCAGGTGGCAGAAATGACATGGCAAGTCTGTAACCCACCGGGGAGGTGCCCTCCCTGGCTGGCCTGAGCAGTTGCAGGGCCAGCTGGAAGGAAGGGGGTTTTACTAGAAGGTCATTTCACAAGGGCAGGAGGAGGTCAGTCCCCGGGTGGGTGGGGGCAGGGCTCCAGCGCTCCCACGGCCATAGCAGAACGTCGGGGGGCTCACGCCTATCATCCCAGCTAAGCAGAAGGCTGAGACTTCAGGATCACTGCCTGGAAGTCAGCCCGAACAGAGAAACAAGTCCAGGTCACTCATATCTATCATGAACCGGCCAAGAGCTGGACTGGAGGCGTGCCTCGAGTGCGATGGTGAGGGCCTGTGGTCACCCCGTCCCCCATCAGAGACTGGGGAGCGGGTTGGAGGTCAGAGCTTCACCCCAGCACCCCTTAGGCAACACAAAATCTGTCCTGAGGAAGAGGCAGTCCATTTCCCTGAACACAGCCCGCAGAGCCCTGGAAAGCTGTTCTAAAATGTCCACTTGGGGTCTCCATGGCCAGAGTCTAGACTGCACGGCCTTGTCAAACAACAAGCAGGTGGCTCAAGAGGCCAGCATCCCCCGAAGTTCCTTGCATAGGCCCATGGGAGCCTTAAGTCACTCTCAGGCCCAACCTTCGGCTTGGCTTCCACACCAAGAGCGAGCTTCTGTCTAGCAGGGACTGACAGGACTGGGAGAGGCCGCCACGCCCACCTGCCAGGCCCGCCTGCTGCCCCAGGGTAGATGCCAATGAAGGAGGAATTATGGGGGTGATGTGGGGGGCAGATGTTTAGGGTGTGGCAGAAAGGAGGTGTCAGAGGAGGCAAGACACAGCTCATGTGAAGTCCTCGAGCCCCCAGCGACAGTGATGATCTTGGACATATGTGTCCTTGTGTCCCCATCTGTCGCCCGGGTCAACCACTCATCTACCTGTCTCTTGACCACCCTCCTCCTGCATTGGCCTCAGCTTCCATCGGGGGATTCTAGGCCCAGCCAGTTTTTATTGGTGGTAGTAGTCACAGGATTTGAACTCTAGGCCTGGGCACTGTCCCTGAGCTCTTTTGCTTAAGGCTAACACTCTTCACACTTCCGGTTCTGCTGGCTTTGAATCTCAAGCCTCAGATCTCAGCCTCCTGAGAAGCGAGGATGACAGCCCCGATTTTCACATGTCCCTTGACACACACAACCAGTGCAGACTGATAGGTCTGGGGGGTGCTGATGTGGCTGCGGGGGTCTGGTCCCCAAAGCACAGGTTCCAAGCCTGTGTCCAGAATGCAAGCTTGCAGGGTGGCCCTCACGCTGACCCTACACGCTCCCCCCCCACCCCCCGCAACCCTGACCACAGGGCAAGGCCACATCCCAGCCTTGGGGGCCTTCAATGGCCAGATTAGTTCCCGTTTAACCCCCTGTGACCCCCATTGTCCTCAGCCATGCACAGCTGGGCGAGCAGAGAGGAGGAGGATCCCAGCCGCCCCTCGCGTGCCCACCTCACCAAGGCTGCTCCCGACCCGGCAAGGGGTGGACAGGACTGCTGGACTGGGGTCACTGGGCAGCGTCACAGAGCTGGAGATAGATGACCTTAGGGGTCATGCATCGGCTACAACAGAGCTGCCAGAAATGAATGGCTTCCACCTGGGTGATCATGGAAAGGATGGCGGTTCAGGCGGGCAACTGAGGCTGGGTCTGTCTGAAGCAGGGGCTCGGCCTGTGTCTGTACCTCAGTGGCCAAGGTCTGCATCAGCACCTCCATCGCACACCCAGGAGGGTGGCAGGCAGCTGACTTGTGCCCAGGGCTGGCTGGAGCAGGCGGGAGGGTAATGGATAACAGTCCCCCACCCCCACTGCACAGCCTGGATAGGCTCCCGTGCGTGTGCGCACACACTCCTCCCTCCACACACCTGTGCAGCAGACGGGGACACAAATACCCCATGAGGCGGGCCCCATCAGAACGAAGCTGTCCCCCACAGTCACCCTGCCATACCCACAGACAAGCTGGATGCCGGGACACGTATGGCCATGACGCTACACCTTGGCCCAGAGCCTGTAATCCTAGCTACTCAGGATGCTGAGATATGAAGATGATGGTTCAAAACCAGCCAGGGCAGGAAAGTCCATGAGACTCTAATCTCCAATGAACCATCAAAAAAAAAAAGCTAGAAGTGATGCTATAGTACAAGTGGTAAAGTGCCAGTCTTGAGTAAAAAGAAAAAAAAGTTCAGAGACAGTGCCCAGGGTCCTGAGTTTAAGCCCCAGATCCAACACACAAACACACACACACACACACACACACACACACACACACGCACATGAAGGTCACACCGGCCACATGTACACAAACACAGACAGCATCCCCGGCACAGGGCACATCCACACACAGCCACTTCTAGTGAAGCCCCCGTGGCCCCAGCCCACACATGGCCCCGTGGAGGCCCACAGACAGGACACGCCAATGACCGAGACAGGGGAAAGGCAAGCAGACACCCAACGGGAGGTTCGGGGAGGCAGACACAAGCCACAACACATGCCACCAGCTGCCACGCCTCCACCAGGCCCAGGGTGGCTCACCCCGTGTGCCCTGCGTCGGGCCACCGCGCCTCCGGGCACCGCTCCCTGGGCTGTGGCGTGTGTTATTAGAAAGCATAGGGCGGAGCTGGCACTCCGCAGAAGCCGAGCAAAGGGAGCCAGCCATGGCGGCGGTGACCCAGGCCGCTGGATGGTGACGCAGGGCCCAGATAAGGCCTTTCCGGCTGAGTCAGCGTGGTTCCCAGGGCTGGCACGGGTTAGGGCACCTTGCCAGTCTTGGTGGGCAGGCCCCTTTTTTTTTCCCAGCCCACCACAGCCCGCTGGCCCTGTGCCAGGAGCCACAGTGGCTTTGATGAGGCTGGTACTGCCTGCCAAGGGGCTGCCCACACCTCCCCTCCCCTCTCCTCCCTGGCAGGGGCAACCCAAGCTCCAGAGCCCCAAGAAGACACCCTCCTGGGCCAGCCGCCAGGGCTGGCTCTCAGCCCACAGGACACACACTCGGTCTTGCATGCCAGACGACGCGGCCTTCAGAGCCCGGGGCCTGACCTCCAGTCCCTTGCCCAGGCAGCACCGCCCTGCTGGCTGGAAACTGCTCCTCTTGTCTTTTCCTCAGCCTGCTCAACCCAGCAGCAGAGTCTCCCGCTGGGACTAGAACTGTAAAAGTTCTATACCCCCCAACCTCATATATATATATATTGAAGGCCCACATCCAAGCCCAAGTCCAGTGTTCCCAAATGTTCTACTTCAAGTCACACTGTTCCAGCAAGCCCCTGTCTGTTTAAAAAGGAGAACTCTTACATACTCTGCAAAGCCCCAGCTCCCACTCCCCTTCCCCTGGATAGCTTGCCCAGACCAGACTCCTCTGGGACTTCTCAGAGATGGGTCCAAGCCTCGTGCTACAATTCACGCCTAAAATCCTAGCCACTTAGGAAGCTGAGATCTCAGGATCTCAGTTTGAAGTCAGGGCCTGAGCAGGAAATTCTGGGAGACATTTCTATCTTCAAATGAGCCAGCCAAAGAAGAACAAAGTTGACCTGTGGCGGGGGTGGTAAAAGTGCCAGCCTTGCGGTGTGCAGTGGCTCCCGCCTGTAATCCTAGCTATTCAGGAGGCGGAGATCTGAAGATTGTGGTTTGAAGCCAGCCCAGGCAGGAGAGTTGTGAGACTTATCTCTAATTAGCTACTAGAAAACTGGAAGTGGCACTGTGGTTTAAGGTAACAGAGCACTGCCTTGAGTGAAAAAGCTCAGGAATGGCCAAAAAAAACCAAAACAAAAAAGTTTAGATCTGGTTCTGGCTCTCCCCAGCCCAGACAGGACGCTGAGCCAGTCAGCCTTCTCTCAGGCCCGACCTGACACTGCCCCAAAACAACATGAACCCTAAGATGTTTCTTGTATTATTTACAATTAAAAGGGCAGACAGATGCCCGGGTATCCATAGCGCCCTGACCATAGCAGACAGAGGTGATAACAAGAAAGAAACCAGTCGCCCTCGGTGTTTGGAACCTGCCAAAGATCATACCCTAAGACATGCAGCAGGTCTGTTTCCAGGTGTGAACAGGGAGAGACAGGAAAGGTTCCGGACAGGGTAGGGCTGGGCCAGGGCTGCCAAACCCTCCTTGGAAAGCTTCCATCTTCCTGGCAAACAGACTGCTGTCTGGTGTCTGTCCCTTCCCAGTAAACCTGAAAAATGTGTCATTTCCAGCTGGGTGTGGTGGCCACAAGAAGGTGACCTCACAATGTGGGAGACTGAGGCAGGGGGATGGTGAGTTCTGGGCCAGCTTCAGCTACACAGAAAGAGGAAAGAAAGAAAGAAAGAAAGAAAGAAAGAGAAAGAAAGAAAGAAAGAAAGAAAGAAAGAAAGAAAGAAAGAAAGGAGAGAAAGAAAGAAAAGAGAGAAAGAAAACGAAAGGAAAACTCCCAAAACCTCCCAAAACACCCAAACAACAAATAGACATGACTGCGTATTTTCTTTTCTTTTCTGGTGCCAATCCTGGCTTGAACTCAGGGCCTGGGTGTTGTTCCTAAGTTTTATCACTTGAGCCACACAGCACCACTTCCCGTTTTTGAGTGGTTAACTGGAGATAGGATTCTCATGGAGACTTTTCTGCCCAGACTGGTTTCAAACTACCATCCTCAGATCTCAGCCTCCTGAGCAGTTAGGATTACAGGCATGAGTCAATAGTACCTGGCTTTTGCTGGTGATTTTGAGCTTTCTCTGCCTGGGCTGACCTCAAACTGCAATCGTTCCTTTCAAGTAGCCAGCAAAACGCCACACTTTAGCTTCCTGGGGTTTGAACTGGAGGCCTTGTATTTATTTGTCTTGCCTGGTGCTTTATCCCTTGAGCCATGCCTCTAGCCTGTTGTCCCTGCATTTCTGAACTCAGCCACACTATGCATGGTAAGCATGCTTCACTATAGAAAGAGAGACCCTCAAACCACACTGAGACACCTTGTCACCTGGTCCACGCAGCTGGATCTGTCTCCCCGAGGAAGCAGAGACCTCCCTACAGAGAACGAGGACAGAGGTGGCACTTTGCAAAGCCACCCGCCAGCCCCCAATAGGTAAACGTGGAATTAACATCATCCGATTCCATACGAGACCACTGCCACACAAAAACTCTCTCAGAATCACAAAGCTAGGGGACGAGCACTGGCACGGAGCAGTGAGTAAATCTGTATGGCATGGTCTACCCATACTAGAATATCACACAGCCCCAAACAGGACGAGGCTCTGACCTGGAGGACGTGGTGGGTGCCCAGTGAGAGAGGCAGACACCAGCGGCCCCAGAGTGTGGCTCCATTCATAGAATCCAGAGACAGATCCTTGTGGGGGTGCCCGGGTCAGAGGCGGGAGGAATGGATGACTCACAGGCAATGGGATTTGGGGTGATGGAAGTGGAAAACTGACCAAAGTCTTTGGTTGTATACATCTATGCATGTACGATGAACTATTGATTAAAGCCAGGCATGCTGGGGCACAACTGGCACCTCAGAACTTAGGAGCTTCCGATCAGGCTGGGTCTGTCTGTCTCAACAACAACAAAAGCCACACGCACACTGGTGGCTCATGTCTATAATCCCTGCTTGTCAGGAGGTAGAGATCTGACGATCATGGTTCAAAGCTGGCCGGGCAGAAAAGTCCATGAGACTCGTATCTCCAATTAACTACCAAAAAGCCAGAAATGGAGCTTGGTTCGGGTGTAGTGCACTAGCTCTACTGTCCTTGAGTAAAAAAAAAAAAACAAGCTCAAGGACAGTATTCAGTCCCTGAGTTCAATCCCAGGACTGGCAAAAGAAGGAGAAGCAGAGGAGAAAGAGTTACTCAGGAGGCTGAAATCTGAGGATTGTGGTTTGAAGCAGGCCAAGCAGAAAAAGTCCATAAAAAAATTGTTTTTTGGTCAGTTGAAGGACTTGAACTCTGGGCCTGGCTGCTGTCCCTGAGCTCTTCGGCTCAAGGACACTGTCTTGAGCCATAGACTCAAGGCTAAAGCTCTATACCCTTGGGGCCACAGTATTACTTCTGGCCTTTTCTGTGTATGTGGTGCCGAGAAATAGGACCCAGGGTTTTGAGCATGCTCCCAGCCCCATGAAATTATTATTATTATTTTTTTTTTTGCCAGTCCTGGGCTTGAGCTCAGGGCCTGAGCACTGTCCTTGGACTTTCTCAAGGTTAGAGCTCTACCACTTGAGCCTCACACCACTTCCGGCTTTTTTCTATGTATGTGGTACCGAGGAATCGAACCCGGGTCTTCATGCATGCTAGGCAAGCACTTTAACCACTAGGCCAAACTCCCGGTCCCTCCATGAAATTATTATTCCCAAATTAACTACCCAAAAGCCAGAGTGGAGCTGTGGTTCAAATGGTCGAGGATCCATCTTAAGCAAAAAAGCTCAAGGATAGGCCAGGAGTTTGGCCTGGTGGTAGAGTGCTTGCCTAGCATGCATGAAGACCCGGGTTCGATTCCTCGGTACCACATACATAGAAAAAAAGCCAGAAGTGGTGCTGAGGCTCCAGTGGTAGAGCTCTAGACTTGAGAAAGTCCAAGGACAGTGCTCAGGCCCTGAGCTCAAACCCAGGACTGGCAAAAAAGAAAAAAAAAAAAAAAAAAAGCTCAAGGATAGCACCCAGTCACTGGGTTCAAGCCCAGAATCAGAGGAAGAAGAAGAAGAAAAAAAGAATAGTATACTTTCTATAGGTGCATTGTGTTTGTACCTGGGTTCGCATCTCACTCAATCTGCTTTAGTTATTTACAATTCAACATGCTTTGAGAGCAACTGAGACTGCAAAAGCAGCTGAAGATTTGGGATGGAGAGTTCAACACAGCAGGCTGGCCACTGGGACCGGGTGTGGCTGTGGGGGTGACAGGAAGCCGCCAGGATGTACGTGTGATGCCAAGAGTCAGAGATGATAATCACTGCCCGTGACGCATTCCATGCCGGTCTGGCCTGCAGCTTGGCCAAGCAGAGTGGCTCCCTTGGGGCACACAGCAGCCAGCTGCTCCCCAGCTCGGTAGCAGCCCCTCCAACCCCCCAGCCAAGGAGAGAATCACAGCTGTCTAGGACGGCGGGCGGAACTCGGCGCAGCTCTGCCAAGACTGGGAAGGAAGCCTTGGAGCCAGTGCCAAGCGGCTGCTGTCCGGCCAGGACTGCCACGTGCCAGGAAGGCCGTGGGGCGGGAGCCAGAATCTACAGAGCCCTGGCCAGCCCTGCATCTGCCAGGCTGGTGAAGCCCGCCAGGCCACTGTTGACAGAGGATACACAGGTGCCTAAGCCAGCTGGGCAGAAGGAGGTGCCAGCTGACAGACCAGTGACACAGATGGGTGAAGGGTGAGGTCCAGTCCTGCAAGGCCAGCCCTCACCTGCCCACAACACCCCCAACCCACTCATCATCCCATCCCATCTCCCAGAGTAACTCTGAGCCCATCCTGGGTGGCCCCAGGCAAGCCAGATGGTATCTCTCAGCAAGCTGATTTGGGGTCAGAGCTCCTAATAGTTATCCCTTGTGTCTCTGCACACAGGGTCTCTGATGGACCTTTGAGTGGCTCTAGTCCCGTTGTTCTGTGAGTGAGCTCTCACCGTAGAACCAAACCAGGGCAGGTGGCAAATGCCAGCAAACTAATAAACATAATTCAAATAATTAAATATAACTCACAAAAAATACAGTTCTTTCATCTGGGCTCATTTGGGTATCCTTGGTTGTAGTTATTGAGTTTGAACTCAAGGCCTCATGCTTTCTCAGCTCTACCACTTGAGCTAGACTTTTTTTTTTTTTGCCTGTCTTGGGGCTTGAACTCAGGACCTACATGCTGTTCCTGAGCCTCTTTGTGCTTAAGGCTAGCGCTTGATCATTTGAGCCACAGTTTCACTTTTGAGTACTTTATTGGAGATCAGAGTCTCCTAGATTTTCCTGTCCAGGCTAGCTTTGAACCATTATCCTCAGATTTCAGCCTGGAGAATAGCAAGGATTACAGGCATGAGTCACAAGCCCCCAGCCTTGTCTGGCTTTTTTGCTGGTTAACTGGAGATGGAGTTTGACAGACTTTGCTGCCCTCGCTGGCTTGGAGCTTCGGTCCTCCAGATCTCTGCTTCCTGAGTGGTGAGTGTGGCAGACTTGAACTACCAGCACCTGGTCATTTCTATCATTTGAAATCTAAACGATTTCTCCCCGATGCTGAAGCCTGCTTTGTCTTCTCTGTGAGATACAGACCCAAATGGCATAATCCACTGAACACCCCAGCCCTGAGGGAAGGGGGAAACTGAGGCACACGTACGAAGGCTACCTTTCCACGCAAGCAGAGCAGTCAGGGATGGACGCTGCCATACTCTGATGGTAGGTCAGCTGGCCCTTGGCTCACTTTCACCTCACAGCCCTGATGGTACCACCATTGCATGATATCTGTGCCCGGCCCCTCCTGCACTGCCCTAGGGCAATACCACCTAACATGCAACCCATAGCAAGTCTAACCCTAACTGACTCCACAGCCACATCCCACACCTTAACCAACTACTAACCAAAACCCAACGCTAGCCACAGCTAAACCTCGCTTAAACCATGCTTCCTTAGCTTTTTTTTTTTTTTTTTTAACCAGTCCTGGGGCTTCAAATTCTGGGCCTGGGAACTGTGCCTGAGCTCCTTTTTGCTCAAAGCTAACACTCTACCACTTGAGCCACAGCTCCACTTCCAGCTTTTTCTGTGACTAATTGGAGGTGAGAGTCTCATGGACCTTCTTACCCTGGCTGGCTTCAAACCTCAATCCTCAGATCTCAGTCTTCGGAGTAATTAGGATTTACAGGCCTGAGCCACCAGCGCATGCTTGGTTCCCTTTTTTGCTTAAGGCTGGCGCTCTACCACTTAAGCCACAGCTCCACTTTCAACTCTTCATCAGTTAACTAGAGAGAAGAATCTCATAGACTTTCCTGTCTAGACTGACATCAAACCACGATCCTCAGGACCTCAGTTTCCTTCAGTAGCTAGGATTACAGGCCTATGCCACCAGCCTCCAACCCTAACCCTAATGTTAAACCTGGCAGTTGCCTTATCTCAATCCTCTCCCCAGCCGACGCTAGACCCCCAACCCTAACCCCACAAAGTACACACACAGCTTTGCCCCTTTCCTCATCTGAGTTTTGGGGCACCTGTAATAAAGTCTCTACAGATTCTAGGGGCTGATACTTCTTTTCTATCAAGCTCCAAGAGGCTCAGAAAGTAGCATGCTAACCCCCTTCCCCTCCCCCCAAATCAGACCCAGTGTGGCAGGTGGCACCTGGCCTCAAGCTGCCCTGGGAAGCCTTCTCTGCTGGCTTGTCCCGGATCCTCATCATTTGGGGGCCACAAGGCTGCATCCCAGGCTTGGTGAGGGGGTGGGAACCAGCAGCCACTATGTGGGGGGGGGGGGAGAACCCAGCTGGCCTCAGGCCGGAATGCAGGCCCCAGCCGGCCATCCAACCACCATCTGGTTTCCATCTGCCTGGCCATCGGTCAGTGTGCAGCCCAACTTCAAAGGCTCCCTGCCGGCCACTTCCTCTGGCCTGGGCCGCCTGCAGTGAAGGGCCAGGGCGGGCCTCTGTTTCCTCAGTGCCCCTCCTGGGCCCAGGAAACGATCTGGGGGGTCCTTGACACCCCCATTACAGGCCAGCCCCAGCCCAGAATCACACCCTACAAAGCTTCCCACTCCTGGCTCCAGCCTTTTCCTTGACAGTCATTTGAACGTCTACCAAGCACTCAGTACTGATCTGGCACAGATCAGAGGACGTACCTTACGGCCACGCCCTATGCACACAAATACATAGATGCACACCCCCACACACACGTGCACACATGCACACCCGCAGCTCTCAAGCCAACTGGACTCCTGACAGTGGTTGAGATGCACACATGGATCCCGCCGGCTCGGGCTCGCCTAGCTAGCTCTGTTATCACCTCTGCTTGCTTTGGTGCTCATGAAGCAATCCAGGCATCGGCTCCCAACCCCTGGCACACCTCCATGTTGGCCACCAGATGACACAGAACGCTGCTTACCTGCTTGAACTGCTCCTCGTACGTCCAGTCCCCGTGGTCCGGCGGCTGCAGTTGGGGCACAACATGAGTAGCACCTCCAGGAAGGGCTGTGCCAGGCCCCGGCCGCTCCGGGCCACCCAGTGCCCTAGTTACACCATCTCCACGGAAGGTCTGGGCCAGCTGGGCTTTGCGGGGAAACAGGCCGGTAGAGCCCAGGCCAGCAGGGCCCGGGGGGCTCAGTCCTTCTTCCTCCTCCTCCTCTTCATCGTCATAGTCATCCTCTTCCTCCTCATCCTCCTCACCCAGGTCTTCAAGTTCTTCCTCCTCCCACTTGGGCTTTCTAGGGCGAGTGCAGGTCACCGGTCAGTCAGCAGGCAGGAAGACGGATCCCAGTGCCCAGGGCACAGGCCACCAGTGCTCCGGCCTTGGCTCCCCTCTCCCCCTCCCCGTGGAAGTGAGGAGAGCTAGCCAGGACCCTGAGCCTCTCCCACTCTCACTCGGAGCACCGAGTCTCGGCAGACTAGATCGGCTTCCCCTTCAACCACAGCAGCCACAGAAGCCAGTGTGAAATCAGATAAAAGCAGCCAGGTGCTGTGGGCGGCTCACACCTGCGATCCCAGGGGGCTACTCCAGAGGCTGAGATCTGAGGACCTGCAGTTCCAGGCCAGCCCAGGCCAGCCAGCAAAGTCCGTGAGACTCCTCTCTCCAACAAACCACCAAAAAAGCCACAAGTGGAACTGTGGCTCAAGTTCTAGAGCACCAGCCTTGAGCAGTAAAGCTCAGGGGCAGTGAGTCTAGGCCCTGAGTTCAAAACCCAGAGCAGAAACACAAGGACACAGACACACACACACACTCACACACACACGTCAGAGTCCTATACCCACCACACTTGAGAAAGCACAACCTGGAAGATTCTACCCTCGGATCAGATCGCATCAACTCTGGAGGCCGATCTCCTTCTTGGCAATGCACACTTGTACACACACACAAGCACACAAGCAGGCAGCACACACTCACTATGAACCGGCTCGTCAACAGCGATCCCCCTTTCAGGCTCGGAGGTGGACACTAGCCCCTGGACCCCGACTCACAAGTCATCGTCTTCTGATCCCATGTCCTCGAAGCGGCCTTCTCCTTCTGGGTGTCCCGGCCCCTCCCTGCCTCGGCCGGGCAGGGCTGGAGAGCCTGGAGCCCCCTCTTGGGTCATGTTCTCCTCCTCTGAGCCTGGGGGCCCGTCCTCCAAGCCACTGGGGCTGGATGGATGCCCCAGGCCTGCAGCAGCTGCCCGCATGGCGGCCAGAGCAGCCATCTGTGTCCGCTGCATTCGAGCATTCTCAGGCTCTCTGTCCTCATCTGGGGTGGCCCGGGCTCGGGCCAGGGGTCCAGTGGAGGGAGGCTGGGCTGCTGGAGGCTGGCGGGCCTCCAGCTCCTGACGAGCTCTCTGCTGTCGCTGTAAGAGCGTTTCCATCACAGCTTGAAGCTTCATGGCCCTGCGGGCCGGGCCTCCGCCACCACCACCCCGGACACCAGGGGCAGGCGGCGGGGGTGGCCCCTGTGGGGAGGGGGCCCGGCCACACTGCAGCGTGGGGGCCTTGGGAGAGCCGGGGCAGTGCAGGGTGGCGGGGAGTGGGGGCGGGGGCCGCCGAGCTCAGACTGAAGGCTGGTGGAGCATGCCAGTGGCAGGAGGGCATCCAGCGGCAGTGTCTGGTGTCTGCTTCATTCACAGGATTGCAGAAACCTGGAGGGGAGGACAGGGCAAAAGAGGGGGGTCAGACCATGCCAGGGTCCCTCCAGCTCATCCCTCTCAAGAAATCAGACTTCAACCCAGTGCTAGTGGCTCACATCTGCAATCCTTGCTACTCAGGAGGCTGAGGTCTGAGGATGGAGATTCAAAGCCAGCTCTGACAGGAAAATCCACCAGACTCATCTCCAATTAACCACCAGCCTTGAGCAGCAGAGTTCATGGATAGCGCCCGGGCCCTGCATTCAAGCCCCACGACTGACAAAAAACTAAAAAAAAATAAACCACACCTCATCCTAAAATCCGAGTACTCAAGAGACTAGAGATCTAAAGTTAGAGCCAGGAAACTCCATGAGAGTCTTCCTAATTAGCCACCAAAAGCCAGAGGTGGAGTTGTGGTTCAGGAGGTAGAGCTCTAGCCTTGTGTGAAAAAGCTCAGGGACAGCAACCCAGGCCCTGAGTTCCAGCCACAGTACAGGCATCAAAAAAATAAATAAATAAAAAGATAACCAGACCTGGAAGGCCTTAGGAAGAATCCTTCACACCTGCTGCAGTCTGAATATAAACCTGGAGGCCCCATTGGAGGGCTCCCCCCACCTTCTGTCCTCCATCCAGCAGGCCTGAGCAGCCTTACCCACCCCGGATTCCCAGAGGACCTTCCGCCCGGCCTCGAGGAAGCACATTGTCACCATCTGAGCCACCTGGGACACCCAGGGTTATTGCCTCACAGGGCGACTCAAAGGGGGCCTGGAGTTCCTGGGTTCTGATTGGCTCTGGCTGACCGCAGGCCCCAGCATCTACGTGGGTTCTGAGTTCTGGTTCCGAGTTCTAGGTACGGCTTACACTTAGAAGACTCTGGCAACTGAGAGGCCCCAGGCGCCCCTTTCTCAAGATACAACAAACTGACCGGGCCCAGATCCATACTTGCTGTATCTACACAGTGTGGGCAAACCTACCGCTCCTCTCCACCCATCCCCACTGGAACACCCAAGCCTTGGCCTCTCAGGCCTCAGTTTCCCCACCTGTGAAATGGCATGGTAACAGTGTCTGCCTTCTGGCACCCACACGGGGATAAAGGGAGCTCTCAGTGGTCAAGGCAGACAGCAAGGCAGTCCCTCCCCACCCCCAGGTGTTAGGGGAAGAGAAAAATACTAGGGAGTCCCTGACATTAGAGCTACTCACACTGCCCCCCCCCCCGGTTTTCTGCAGGAAACAAGGGTTCCCAGTGGCCAGTTCTTGGGGGGGGGAGGGAGGGTCCCAAGGGAGTAGACAACCTAGCATGCAACATTCTGTCCCTGCCTGGATTCTCTTGTCAGCCCACCACAAACACTAGCTGCCCAGGATCCAGCAGAATCCAGCAGGACTGGTGTCACCTCCTCCCCATGCCTCCTGGGGGACAGGAGGGGAGGAGGTAAAGCCTCAAAACCGAGGGTCCAGGAGGTCACCCCAACCCTGAGTGGCCAAGAGAATCCGAAGGTTCACACACAGCTCAAAAAGAGGAGGAAGAAGGAGGGGCCGCCTCCAGCTGGAGGCTCTGGGAGGCCAGTCTGCCTGCCGTCTGCAGGCCGCACTCTGGACCCTCCAGTGACCTGCCCTCCTCCCAGGGGACTCAGGCAGAGTAGATTCCCTCCGCCTTGGGGTGGGGTCCAGTTGAAGCCACAGGGAGCTCCTACAACCCCCCCCAACCCCAAACAGCCCTGGCCTTCCAGCAGAAGGGACAGGGAAATGTTGGGGGGACTCAGGTGGATGGCCCTAGGAGAAAGGGGACAGGACCTATTCCCACAGGGCCCTTATGTTTCTATTCCTACGGTGGTGTGCGTGGGGGGAGTGGGGGGACACAAAGGCCTTCTTGGGCCAGAACACTGTGAGGTGAGCCTCAGACCCTTGTCCTGGGCAGGAAAGCAAGGGCAGCCCCCCCTGCCCCCCCCCACTGACCCAAGTGCTGAAGGGACATTTCTGGCTGGGTCTGGTCTGGGCAGCCACCCCTCCCCCAGCTTTGACAACTTCAAGATGAGCCCCCCCCCACGGAAACGCTCCAGGCCACGCCCCCTGGGGGAGAGAAGGAAGAGGCCAGAGGAAGCCACTCCTCCCGCCAGCCCCCCCCTCGTGGGCCTGCAGGGTTTAATGACCCTTCCGGGTCGCTGGGTGGGGGAGGGGAGCAGGGCAGGCCTCCACAGAGGAGCCACTGGGGAAGAGGGGGCAGGGGGAACCCCAGAGCCCTAAACTGGTGGTACCCACCCTTTGGCCACCCCCTCCTCCTCCCCCCCCCCGGGAGGGGGGGCACACACCACCCCACATTTTATGACAGCTCTGTGGTGGAGGGTATTCTTAGGCGGGAAGGGGGTTCTGGGTGGTCATGAAGACCTGGGGTGGGGGCTTCACCCCCAGACCTGGAAGGGGTGAGAAGAGAGAGAAGGGGGGGAGAGGGGGGAGAGGAAGAGGGAGGGAGAGAGGGTCAGGGAGAGGGGGGAGAGGGAGAGGGGGAGAGGGAGAGAGAGAGAGAGAGAGAGAGAGAGAGAGAGAGAGAGAGAGAGAGAGAGAGAGAGAGAAGGAGGGAGGGAGGGAGGGAGGGAGGGAGAGAGGTCACCCGCTTGGCCAGGCCTTGCAAAACATGGTTATTTAAAGAGTTGTGCAAGGCTGGGGCCGCGGGTGGTGAAAGGGGCCCCTCACTCCACGGCGGGGGGAGGGGCGGCGCTGGGGAGGGGGTTGAGAAAGTGGGGAGGGCCCCCCACACACACACCCAGAGGAAGTGAGAACAGCAAATCCGAAAAGGCAGCGGCCCCCCAAAACCGACCCGAACCCCAGGTCGGGATCTCGGCTTCTTGGAAAGCGGTCGATTTGCATGGGGTGTGTGGGGTGGGGTGTCGGAGCGGGGGTGCGCGTGGGGGGGCGAGCCCGCCGCCCAGCCCGCGCGGACGTTGGAGTTGACACACACGCGCTCCCCGCGCTTCCTGCACCCCGGCTCCGGCGTCTTAGGAGGGGGGGACCCCCAGCTCCCCGCGCTGGGACCGAGGAAGGGGAACTTATTCCCGAGACCCCCCCCCCGAGCTGCAGGACGTACGAGCCCACCCTCGCTGCGTTTCGGGGAGTCTCTGCGCACGGCCGCCCCCCCCCCCCCGCTTTCTCTCTCCTGGGCTCGCGAATGCACAACGGGGTGTCCGCAAGAAAAATATACAAAGAATACCTGAAGCCCCCCACACCCCCCTTCCATCCCGAGAGGGCGCAGCCCCCCGCGGGCGGGCGGGCGCGCACGCACAGCCCGTTTCCTTCCGCCGGGCCGGGGTGGGTGGGTGGGTGGGGAGCGCGCGCCCGAGATCCCCCCGATCGCCCCGAGCGCCGCCGCCGCCAGGGCTCCCCGACCCGGCCACCACTACCCCGCGAGCGCCCCGAGCCCGGGGACCCGCAGCCGCACCGCCAGCCTAACTTTGGGGGACCCCCCCGCGTCCCCTCCTCCCCGCTCCCCCTCCTGCGCTCTGCAGGGCGCACAGCCTCGGGGTTCGGGGGGGAAGGAGGCCTTACCGTGCGGAGCGGCCCCGGGGGCCCTGCCCTCGACCCCCCGCCTGGCCTCCCGTGGCCTTTCCCGGCCCTCGGCGCCGCCCCTCCCCGGCGCCCCGTGCGCGCCCGCCGGCTCCCGGCCGCCCCGGGCCGCCCCGTGCGGCGCGCCCCGCTCACCGAGTCCGCGGCGGGGCCCCGCCGCGTCCGCGATCCGCACCCCCGCCCGTCCGGATTGGGACGAGCCGCCCCGCGCGCGGCCGGTCCCCCGCCCCGCCCCTCCCCCACGGCGCTCCCCGCCCCGCAGACAAATCACCGGGTGACAAATCGCTCTCAGATGCAAATACCTCGCCGGTGATTCAGCCGCCGGGCCCCCCCCTCCTCCGGGACGCGGGAGGGGTCTCGCGGGCCCCCACGCCCCTTCCCCTGACGTCCCCGCGAGTCCCCCGCGCGCCACTCCTCCGCCGGGGGCTGGGAGCCGCGGGAGGAGGGGGAGGCGGGGAGGCCGTGGACGGAAACGCGGGTGAGGCCTCGGCTCCTTTAAATAATAATAAATAATAAAACAGAAAAGGGAACCGGGCGCGGGAGGCCCCGCCCCGCGCGCCTAGGGACGGTGGACAAAGTGCGCCCTGGCGCCCGGGGCGCAAAAGGACGCCGTGGTGGGGTGGGGAAGGGGGTGAAGGCGGAAAGGAAAGCGCGAGAGGGCAGCGAGGGGAGGGCGCTCCTCTCCCACCCACACCCCTGCCGGCGTGTAATGGAGAAAAGTCGAAAAGGCAAGCCCCATCTCAGGACCCCCTCTCCCTTCCTCGTACCCGGAACCCCGCCGGGAGCTGCGGGGGCTCGGGAGTTCCGCCTCGGCCCCCGGGCCTGGAGCCCAGCCTGCTGGAGGGGTTACCGGGCGCCCGGGGACTCGGCGCTCCGGTCCGGGGAAATGGGCTTGGAGCTGCGGGGCGGCTCGGGCGCCCGGCCCTGCCCGTGGGGAGAGGGCGCGGCCTGGGCGCTCCGGGGCCCGCGCGCGCGCGTGGATCTCCGCGGCCCTCCGTCCGGGGGCCCGGCAGAGCCGCCCCCGGGACCCTCGGCCTTCCGCCGCTCCGGGCCGGCCGGGCCCCCACCCCCACCCCGCGCCCATCCCAGGCTTCCAGCAGGGTGATCCGTCTCCCTGAACCTCATTTCCACCCCCCCCTCTCCTGATCCCCAAGTCAAGGCAGTTGGGGAGATCGTAGAACAACCCCGGGCCCCAGGGCCCTGGATCCCTCTGGACAGCTCCCCTGGTAAGGGTGTGGCCCAGTCGTGCGGCCCTGCTCACCCGCTGAAGCCCAGATTCCAGAGGCCCAGGCGGCTTCTCCAGCCCCCTCCCCGCTTCACCCTATCCCCAGGCAGGGGCCCTGGAAGATGGGCAGTTTAGAAACACCTTCAGGTAAGGAGGATGGGGGTTGCAGGCCCAGCCAGCCTTACCGGACTCAGGTCTCTAAGGCTTTTAGAGGCCTCTCTCTCCCTGTTTCTCCCTCCGTGAAATGGGCTTTTCACTGCCCCGGAGGTAGAGGCTCACAGCGGTGTCGTTCTAGCTATTCAGGAAGCGGAGATCTGAGGATAGCAGTTCAAAGTCAACCCCAACAGGAAAGTCTGAGAGACGATTTATCTCCAAACAACAAATAAAAAAGCCCCGGAAATGCAGTTGTGTGGCTCCACTACCCTTGAGCAAGAAGCAGCTCAGGGACAATGCTCAAGCCCTGAGTTCAAGCCCCAGGATCAACGAACAAAACAAACAACAAAAAAAACTGGCTATTACCAATCCAGTGCTGGTGACTCATCTCTGGAATTGGGTTTCAATTCAAAACTAGCCTGGTCAGAAAAGTCCATGAGACTCTTATCTCCAGTGAAACAGAAAAAGAGAGAGAGAGAAAAAAAAATCCAAGCGCTGGTGGCTGGGACCTGTAATCCTAGCTAAGATCTAAGGATCATGGTTCAAAGTTAACGTGGGCAGGAAAATCCACCACATAACTGAAAGTGGCACTGTGGCTCAAGTGGTAGAGCACTTGTCTTCAGTGCTCAGACAGCACCCAGGCCCAAAGTTCAAGCCCCATGACTGACAAAAAAAAAAAAAAAAAAAAAGGCGCGAGTTTGGCCTAGTGGTAGAGTGCTTGCCTAGCATGCACGAAGACCTGGGTTTGACTCCTCTGTTTCACATAGAAAAAAAGCCGGAAGTGGTGCTGTGGCTCAAGTGATGGAGCATTAGCCTTGAAGAAAGCCCAAAGACAGTGATCAGGCCCTGAGTTCAAGTCCCAGGACTGGCCAAAAAAAAAAAAAAAAAGTGAAGTCATGGCTAAAGTGCCCATGGTTAGAGTGGTAAGGGAGAAAGCTAAAGGACAGGACCTCGTCTCTGAGTTCAAACCCTAGTACCACACCAAGAAAAAAAAAAAAAAGGGCAGAGTGGTGCGGAGACCTCAGCGATGGGAGCATGAGGGGCTTACATTAGCCACAGCTGCCTCCAGTGAGGGGCTCCTATTTTTAACCCACGGAGTGATGGGGGAATTTATACACAGACTGGCTGGCTCTGAGTAGCCTGTGCTGCCTCAAGGGTGGGGCTGCAGGGTGAATGTCAGCCCGACCTTTCTTTCTGTCTCTCAAGCTGTGAGCTACACACACCGCCCATTTCCTGGATAAATCTTGGGCTCCCGTGGATTTGGGGTTATCTCCTCCAGTGACAAATCCAGAACAGAACAGCACCAGGGCTTCATGGCTACCAATCTTCATTTGGGAAATTGCCATGGTTCCAGGCCAGCCTGAGCAAAAAGGTTTGAGGGAGACTCCAACTCATCCCAAACAGTGACCGACCGTGGTGGGGCACATGTCATCGCCAACGATAAGGAGAAAACGATAAGGTGGGAAAATCAAAGCCCAGATTCACCTAAGGAACACAGCGAGACTCTGTCTAAACTTAACTCATATATGCGGGTGGCGGGGACAGGGGGAGCAGCTTGTGCCTGTAATCCTAGCTGAGGGAAGTTGAGATCTGAGGATTGAGGTTCAAAGCCAGCCTGGGCAGGAAAATTCCTGAGACTTTTCATCTCCAATTAATCACAGGAAGGCTGGAAGTGGAGTTTCTGCTCAAGTGGTAGTGCTCCAGCCTTGAACAAAAAGGCTAAGGGACAGCACTCAAGCCTTGAGTTCAAGCCCTAATTCTGGCACAACAATAACTCACACAAAAAGGGGCTAGACATGTGACTCAAGTGGTAGACTGCCTGATTAGCATATAGGAGGCACTTGAGGGAATGTTCTCTTACAAATTCACCCAGACTCCATTTTCATAGCTCTTCCATTTAAGGGGGGACAAGGGGGAGGGGAGATGTGATATGGTCCAAAAAGAAATATATTCATGCTGGGTGCTGGGGGTTCACACCTTTGATCCTGTAATCCTATCAGGAGGTTGATATCTGATCACAGTTCAAAGCCAGCCTGGGCAGAAAGGTCTATGAGACTCTTAGGTTCAATAAACCACCTGAAACAGAAATGGAGCTACGGCTTACATGGTAAAATGCTAGCCTTGAGCAAGAACAAGCTCAGGGACAGCACCCAGGCCCTGAGTTCAAGTCCAAGCCTATGACCTACTAAAAAACAACAACAGAACAGCAAAAACAGAGGAGGGTACTAATGGCTCATACCTACAATCCTAGCCACTCAGGAGGCTGAGATCTGAGCATCACAGTTTGAACCTTAGAGGGGTTGGAGGGGACAGAAAAGTCCCTGTGAGATTCTTATCTCCAATCAACTTCCCAAAACCAGAGGTGAGGCTGGGCTCAAAGTGGAGAGCACTTGCCTTGAGCAAAAAAGCTCAGGGACAGCACCCAAGCCCTGAGTTCAGGACCTGTACACACACACACACACACACACACACACACACACACACACACACCAGAAAGAAAGATGAAAGAAAGAAAGAAAGAAAGAAAGAAAGGGAAGGAGGAAAGGCAGGCAAGAAGGAAGGAACTCATAACCTGACTTAACTGTAACCTATGCATCACATAATAAGTTTTAAAAGGTGGTGGCTACATAGGAGATTGAGATCTGAGGATCACAGTTCAAAGCCAGCCAGGCAGAAAAGTCCCTGTGTGACTCATCTTCAGTTAACTACCCCAAACCCACAAGAGGACCTGTGGCTCAAAGTGGTAAGGCTTTGAACAAAAGACAGCACCCAGGTCCTAAGTTCAAGCCCCACAACCAAAACAACAACAAAACAGTCAAAACGAACAAAAAAACAAAATGTCTAACTTGATATATATATATATATATATATATATATATATATATATGTATTCATCCTTAACCTTCTCACCTCAGGGCCTTTGCACTGACTTCCCACTTCTGCCCTTCTCTTCCCTCCGTGGCTTGAGACACACTGGGGCTGCCCTTCCTGAGGTCCTGCCATGTTCTTTTAGTGTTAGAGGCCACCCCTAGGTGGCCTCTGCTATCTCCACTGAGGCTTTTTGTGTTGCAAGAGTTGTATTGACTTACCTCACTCCATTCACAGCAGGATCCCCAGTCCTGAGAGCAGGGTTGCCTAAGCAAGCTGGTGAAATGAATGTCTTCCTGAGTCCTATGTTCCCTCCCTCACCACCTTCGTCTCCTGTCTGCACAAGTCTCCAAATTATACCTACATAATATGGCACATGCTAGCCCTCTGCCACTAAGCCACGCCCCCCCATTCTGTTCTTTTGTTGTTGTTGTTTTTAACTTGAAAGAGATGCTGTCCTGGACACAGAGTGGTAATCCAAACCCATCCCCAGGGTAACTTTATTGACATTAGATAAGAAGTCCTAAGACCCACAGGGGTGCTATTTAAAATCCTTTTCAAGTAAGAAGGACCCTCCCCCTTCCTAATAAAGCTGGAAACAGCCCAGTTATCAGTGGCTCAAGCCTATAATCCTAGATACTCAGGAGGCTGAGATCTGAGGATCAAAGTTTGAAGCCAGATGGTTCTAGCCTTGAGCAAAAAAAGCTCAGGGACAGCACCCAGGCCCTGAGTTCAAGCCCACAACCAACAAGATTGGCAGTCTCCTTACCACTTGAAGCACAGCTCCACTTCCAGCTTTTTGGTAGTTAATTGGAAAGAAGAACCTCATGGACTTTCCAGGTTGGGGTGCCACTCACCCCCCACCCTACTTCGTGCAGCAAGGGTCTGTACAGAAAGACTCCGCGGGGTGCGCGCGCCACCTGCCGGACGCCCGCGGAACTGCAGGCCGGGAGCATCGGGTGGGCGTGGACTTGGGGCGGAGCTAAAGTCGGGGGGCGTGGCTTCGGCCACGGGAGCGGACGTCGGTCGCTAGGTGGCGCCGTCTCCCCTGTAAACAAGTTTTTCATCCCAAACTTGGGGACAACAGGCAGCTCCTCTCCCCGCCACCCCAGTCCTGGGGCTTGAGCCCGAGGCCTGGACACTGACCTTGAGCTTTCTCTATCACCAGCTACAGCACCACTTCCAGCTCTACCGAGGATTCGAACCCAGGGCTTTGTGCATGACAAGCAAGCAGTCCCGGCCCTTACATTAATGGTTGTTGCAATGCTGGGGAAGGGGGAGGGGAACTCAGGATCCTGCCACTTTGTAGCTATTCCGGCAGCCCTGAATGAATGTATTGTTTTGCATAATATAAAATATGACTTATATTTACATTTCAATTTGTTATTTTCTTTTTTTCTTAATCCAAGATCCAGACTCTACACCTGATGCTTTTTTGCTCACTGGCCGGAGCACTACCAACTGAACCACACACCGGGGCAGCTTCCATTTATTTTGTATTTGTTGTAGCTGGATGTGAGCTCCAGGCCCGGGTATGTGCTATGTATGTACTCTTCTGCTGAGCCACACCACCAGCCTATTGTGTGTGTGTGTGTTCACACGCGCTGGTACTGGGGCTTGAACGCAGGGCCTAGGCATTGTCCTGAGCTGCTTTTGCTCAAGGCTAGCACTCTACCACTTGAGCCACAATGCCATTTCCAGCTATTTCTATCTATGTGCTACTGAGGAATGGAACCCAGGGCTTCATGCATGTGAGGCAAGCACTTTACCATCAAGCCACATTCTCAGCCCCTCCCTTAGCTTTTTTTATTTTTATTTTTTTTTTCCAGTCCTGGGCCTTAAACTCAGAGCCTGAACACTGTCCTTGGACTTGAGCCACAGCACCACTTCCAGCTTTTTTTTTTCAATGTATGTGGTACTGAGGAATCAAACCCAGGTCTTTGTGCATGCTAGGCAAGTACTCTACCACTAAACCACGCTCCTGGCCCTCCCTTAACTTTTTCACTCAAGGCTAATACTCTTTCACTACAACTTCTGACTTTTTGCTGGATAATTGCAGATAAGAGTTTTCATGGACTTTCCTGCCTAAGTTGGCTTCAAACAGGGATCCTCAGATCTCAGCTTCCAAAGTAGGTAGGATTATAGGCATGAGCCACTGGCAACCCAGCTTGTTGGTTATTCGAAGATGGAGATTCCCAGACGTTTTTGCCCAAACTGGCTTTAATCCTCTGAATCTCACTCTCCAGAGTATTTAGGATTATGCGCTCCAGTCTCGGGCTCACAGCTGCTTCAACCTCTGCAATATTTAAGAGGCGGGTCTGCAGGGTTGAGGTGGAGGGTCAGCTCCCCCTCCTCTCCCCCACCACTCCACACTTCTTCCACCCCAAGCCTCAGGCTCCCTGGGAAGAACAAGGACTGTAACCAGTCCCTATGAGACTGTGACATCCCCAAGCAACCCTGGATCCTGAATTAAGTATTGGGGAATCCTAGCGGCTATGTGGGAGACAGAGCAGACCAAGCAGGCCTGGGACAGTCAGGTAGAAAGACAGGCCTGGAGTTAGGCTTTGTCCTGAGAGCACTGGGGGGCTTTAGTGGGTCCTGCAGCTGCAGAGACTTGTGGCCTGAGGTTGACATAAAAGGTCTCAAGGGCCGGGAGTTTGGCCTAGTGGTTAAAGTGCTTGCCTAGCATGCACAAAGACCCGGGTTCGATTCCTCGGTACCACATACATAGAAAAAAGCCGGAAGTGGTGCTGAGGCTCAAGTGGTAGAGCTCTAGCCTTGAGAAAGTCCAAGGACAGTGTTCAGGCCCTGAGCTCAAGCCCAGGACTGGCAAAAAAAAAAAAAAAAAAAAAAAAAGGTCTCAAAACCTGAGGACCCTCTGTCCTGGAAGCTGGGAGGAGGAAGTGTCCTCTGGGGGCTCTGGAGGGCTGGTGGGGAGAGAGAGCATTGGGAGACAAAAGCCAGCTGCAGTAGTAGCTTGAACTCAGGGCCTGGGCACTGCCTCTGAGCTTCTTTTGCTCAAGGCTAGCACTCTACCACTTGAGCCACATCACCATTTCTGCCTTTTTCTGTGTATGTGGTACTGAGGAATGGAACGTAGGGCTTCATGCATGCTAAGCAAACACTTTACCACTAAGCCAGATCCCCAGCCTCTGTAGTCTAACTTTTGTTATAGCAGCTGCTTTGAGTCATGGCTGATCCCAAATGCAGGCATAAGAAACCACCCGGCCCCGCCCACCCAGCCCCACCCAATCATCTCTGCCCATCCAGTGGGCTCCGCCCACCAGTGAGACTTGTGGGCTCTGGAGGCCTAGAGCTCATTGACAGAACCACACAGACTCCACAGTGTGACTCCACTGATAGGAAAGGAAACATACAGAACAGATGAACCCAGACAGGAAGTGGGTGATGGGATGTGGAAGACGGGGCTCTCCTAGGGACAGGTCTGCTCTGGAGATGATGACGTGTTCTAAAATCCACTGGGGGCTTTGTTGCCTGTATCTCACATTATACTCAAAGCCACTGAACTGGCACCTGCTCCCCTTGAATCCCAGCATTCAGGAAATGGTGAGTTCTGGACCACCCTGAGCTCCACAGGGCAACCTGGTCTTTAATATATATATATATATATATTAGAGCAGGGCATGGTGGGACGCCTGTAATCCTAGCTACCCCAGAGGCTGAGATATAAGGATCTCGGTTCAAAGCCAGCCCAGGCATTGGAGTCGGAGAGACTCTTATCTCCAGTAGATCACTAGAAAACTGGAAGTGGTGCTGTGGTTCCAGGGGGAGGGAGGTAGCCTTGAGCTGAAGAGCTCAAGGACAACGCCTAGGCCTAGAGTTCAAGCCCCATAACTGAAAGAAAACAACAACAAAAACCCCCTCTTGCACCAATTTCTGTTCCCTTCTGGAAGATTCTACCAAAGAATTTAAGTGTACTTTGCCTGGAGAAAGCACTCAAGATACCCATCAGGAGGTCAAGTGCTGCCCAAGTCACACACAGAATCCTGGGAGGTGACAAAACCATACGAGTCACAACTGCAGGGTGGTGCTCCAGATGGGACCCAAAGCACTGATCAACCAGTGCCTCTCTCCGTGATCCAGAGGTCTGTTATCTTCTACCCTGGAATTGGAACCCAGGACCTATACATGCTAGCTGGGCAGGCATTCTTCCACGGAGGCATGGGTCCAGCCTGCCATTTTTTTTTCTTGTTTTCACATTTTAATCTCTGTGCAAATAGATCTTACTCCTGTGCACGTGTGTGTGTGTGTGTGTGTGTGTGTGTGTGTGTGTGTGTGGTGTGTGTCCTGCTCAGGGGTCCTTTACCACTGAGCTTTATCCCCAGCAAGCCCTGGATCCACAATCTTACATTAACACGACAGTGTCCTCAAATGGCTGACCCTTTCTGGAAAGATCCCGAGAGGACAGGGGTTGGTTAGCACATCTTCAATTCGAGAGGATTAGAGACACAATCGGTACCGCATCGAAAGCAAAAGAAAGCCAAAACATTTTTCACTGATGATGTGCGACAATAAAAAAAACATAAATGAGAGCGGGAAGGGGGCCTCCCCTCACCACTCAGGAGGCTTGAGATCTGAGGTTCCCAGTTCAAAGCCCATCCCAGATGCCTCTCTCCAATTAGCCAGCACGAAGTAAAGCTGTGGCTCAAGTGGTAGAGTGCCAGCCTTGAGCAGAAACAAAACAAAACAAAACACACCCAGCGCACAAGGCCTGGAGTTCAACCCCCCACCCCCCACATATACACACACACACACACATACACACACACACACACAGAATAGTTGTAGCCCCACCGCTGGAGGGGGTCAGCTCAGAGAGGGGCGGAGTGTTCCCCCAGGACACACAGCCTGGGCACCCTGGCCGGGGCCGGATGCGGGGCCAGGCCGCGCAGCTCTCCGGCGGGGTCGGGGGGCTGTGCGGGCGCGCGGGGCCGGCGCTGGCGTGGAGGGGCGCAGGGGCACACGCGGCGGAAGGCCTGTCGGAAATGGGAGCCCAGGAAGGCATAGAGCAGCGGGTTCAGCGCCGAGTTGCTGTAGGACATGCAGTGTGCCCAGATCTTGAGCGCGTAGGCCGCGTAGCTGCGGGGGTGCCACGACCCAGCCGGGCCCAGGGCCTGCAGCACCAGGAAGAGCTGGATGGGGCCCCAGCAGGCGGCGAAGAGCAGGACCACGGCCGCCACCAGCCTGGAGACCTTGGCGCGCACGGCCTCCGCGCGCTCAGCCTGCAGCTGTCCCTGCACGCGGAAGGGAGGCGGGGTGAGAAGAAAGGGCTGACTCCCCGCTCCTCCCCTCCGGCTCCACTCTTATTTTTACCTTTTTTTGCACCAGTCCTGGGGCTTTGAACTTGGGGGATCTGGGTGCCAGATAGCCCTTACCGTTTTTGTTGTTGTTTTACTCAAGGCTGGTGCTCTATCGTTGAGCCACAGCTCCACTTCTGACTTTGTGTGTGTGTGTGTTTTTAATCTAAGAGTCTCATGGACTTTCCTAAGTCTGGCTGGCTTTGAACTAAGATCTTCAGATTGGAGCCTCCTGACAAGCATGAACCACTGATACCCCCACTAGAAAAGCTTCAACTGGACGTATCCCCAGGATTCCTACAGAACCCCCCCTCCTCACCCCCGAAGCTACACACACACACGCACACACACACACACACACACACACACACACACACACCTGCAGGGCTCCATCCGAGGGTGCGGGGCGCACGGCGGCGCGGCTCAGGTGGCGCAGCATGGCGCCGTAGCAGGCGCAGGTGGCCAGAAGGGGCAGCAGGTAGAGCGCCAGCAGGTTGTAGAGCGCGAAGGCGCGCTCCAGGGCGCGGCTGGGGAATGCCTCGCTGCAGTAGGTGCGCGGGCCGGTGGAAAGGCGGTGCAGGGCGAGCACGGGGGCAGACACGGCTGCGGAGCCTGCGCCACAGGCCGGAGGAAGACCCGGGTTCCAGGAGCCGGAGGCACGGGAAAGCCACTGCCCCCGCCCCCACCATCTTCCCAAGAAGCTCCGCGTGGCCTGCACTCGTGCCATATGTCAATGCTGCCTCCTGGGCACCCCTGGTGGTCCGGGGACCTAGTGTGCCCCCACCCCGCCCCTCCAGAGGGCGCACCGCTACTCACCCACCCAGATGCCAAGGCTGACTGCCAGTGCCAGGCGCGGAGTGCGGCGGTGCAGGGCGCGCAGCGGAAACACCGTCACGTACCAGCGATCCAAGCTCATGGCTGTTAGGGTAGCGCACGTGGCCTGCACTGAGACCTGGGAAAGAGGGGAGTGAGTGCCCTGCCGGTCCCCCCACATATCCCACCAACCATTCAGGCACACACTCGGATGTGTTTTGCAGCGAGGGGTATTCAGTTGGCCATCAGTTGGGGGACGGGAGAGGGAGAAACAGAAGAGGGTGGAGGGAGGAGTTGGGGAGCTATAGGAGTGGGGTCGCCTGACACCCCATTTTATTTTTATTTTTTTTGCCAGTCCTGGGGCTTGAGCTCAGGGCCTGGGCACTGTTCTTGATCTCTCTCCCCAGGGACTCGCGCATGATAGGCAAGCACTCTACCACTAGGCCACACTCCCGGCCCCTGACACCCCAATTTTGAGACTGGGAGCAGCAGAGCCATCTCCAGGCCTCCACCCACCCCACCGTTCCCTAGGCGTCCAGGAGCCACTTCCCGCCAGCCCAGCCGTGCAAGAGGCTCGCCTTGGAGCCGGAACCCGTGGCTTATGTCTGTCATTCTAGCTACTCAGGAGGCTGAGATCTGACGATCGCAGTTCAAAGCCAGGCGGGACAGGAAAGGCTGTGAGACTCCTCTCCAATTAACTACCCAAAAGCTGGAAATGGCGCTGGGGCTTAAGTGGTAGGGCGCAGCCTTGAGCAAACGGGTTTTCAGGGACAGGGTCAAGACCCTGAGGTCAAGCCCCAGGGTCCGCATTAAGAAAGGAAGAAGGGGAAGAGCCCGCAAAGCTCGGGCTAGAGATGCAGCCCCGCCCACCCAGACCACGCCCACCCAAGGCCCCACCCACGCCGCTCTCCAACCAGGCCCCACCCGGGCCACGCCCACCCAGAGCGGACTCCGGGGTCCGCCAGGCCACGCCCATTCGGCAGGCCACGCCCTCCAGGGCAGCCCCGCCCCCTGCTGGCCGCCCCGCCCCGCGGTCCGGGCTGCGCACCTGCTGGATGTAGTTCACGAATTTGCACATGAAGTCGCCCAGCACCCAGGCGGGCAGCGGGTAGAGCAGGGCCGTGAAGGGCACGCAGCACAGCAGGAAGGTCACATCCGTGACCGCCAGGTTGGCTGCAGTGGGGAAGGCACGGGCGAGGCGTGTGGGGTTGTCCCAGCCGCCCTCCCTGACCACCCCTGGTCCCCCACTCTGGGCCGGACTCCTCTCCTCCGTGGAAGCTCGGAGGGCCGCCGGGTGGAAGGGGCGAGACGCGGGCGCCTTGGCTCACGCCCCTCCTCCTAGCCACTCGGGAGGCTGAGCTCTGAGCTCAGCCGCCCCCCCTCCAGAAATAAAAAAAAAGGGATGGAGACTTGGGGCGCCTGGCAGGGTCCGGAGACCGGGTCTGGACTTGTCTGCTGTCGGGGGGCCGCGGGGGCCACACGCCGCCGGGCCACTCACCGATGTAGAAGTTGGTCACCGTGCGCATCTGCTTGTGGCGGCAGATGACGTAGATGACCAGCGAGTTCCCCACCAGGCCGAGCGCCATGAGCGCCGCGAAGAACAGCGGGACCAGCCAGGCATCCAGAAGCTGCGGCCCGGGGCCCAGGCCATCGGAGGCGTTGGCGACGCATCCGGGACAGCTGGAAACGTTAGCCGATGCCCACCAGGACACATTGGGCCCCGACGAAGCCGCCACACGCATGGCCTGGCACCCTTCTCCTCCTCCTCCTCCTGGCTGCCCGCCGGGATTGCGTCCCGGGCCTGCCTCGGGGAGTCGGAGCTGGGGAAGGGGTCTGGAGGTCTCGGGAAGCTCCGGAGGCGGTGGGATAGGAGGGTGTCTCAGCCGCATCGGCCTCGCGTTTATACCCGGCGCTCTCCCCTTGTCCCCGCCTTCGCGCCCTCCCCGCGCCCGCCTGCCCGCGCGCGCCCCCCCACCACCACTGTGCGCTCCCGCCTCCACCCAGCCCGCCCGCGTGCAGGGGCTGGAGGGAGGGAGAGAGGGCAGGACCCGCAGACGAGGGTGGGGAGAGGTACGTGGGGGCCGCCCACTGCCCCAAGGGCTGGCCGCAAGCCACCCGCAGAGCTCCAGGGACCCCTTCCCACACCCAGGAGCCATCTTCAGAGGAAAATCAGGGGGAGAGCTGTGGAAGTTTCCAGACCGGTGAGAGGCGGTCTCTCACTGAAAGAGCGCCCACTTTCCCTGGAGGGGGTGTGCTCACCTCCCTCACCCCTTCACCCCCTAACTGCCAGCCAGGGGCCCACACCTGCTGGGGCCACATGGGGGAGCTTCTGATGCTGGCAGCTGGAACCAGGAGCAAGGCGACTCAAAAAGGGAGGCGTCTTTCTTTCTTTTTAATTGTTATCATAAAGGTGATGCACAGAGGGGTCACAGTTACACAACACAGGTAAAGAGCACATTTCTTTGTGGATAATGTCACCCCTTCTCCCTCCCTCTCGCTCTCTCTCCCTCCCAGTTTCCCCCCTCCCATGAATTGTATTGTTCGTTTTCCACATAGTATCCAGAGCGTGCCCTGATTGTCCCTCCATCTCTGCGCCTCAAACACAGGCATCTTACATCTTCACCCCGAAAAGCACATGGGGATACTGTTCTTGTCCATCCTGAGGCTGCCACAGAGACTCAGAGGCAGCTTTAAAGTGGTGGGGACCCGTGGGTGACAGTGCTTTGATACCATGTGCAGGGCTCCAGGCTCATCCTTGCAATACTGCACGGAGAGCACTGGGTGCTGGTACCTGTAATCCCAGCTGCTCAGAAAGCCGAGATCTGAGCATCTTGGTTTAAAACCAGCCACAGGAAAGCCTAGGAGATTCTTATGTCCAAGTAATTACCCAAAAGCCTAATGTGGTACGGTCAAGTGGTAGAGAACTAGCCTTGGGTGAAAAAGACAAGATCTGACGTTCTGAGTTCAAGATCCAGTGTTAGCACACACACACACACACACACACACACACACACACACACACACACATTAGAAAGTGTTTCCTCTTCACCCTTTTTATCTGTGTGTGTGCCAGTCCTGAACACCCAGCCTGGGCCCTGACCCTTAAGCTTTTTTCCTCAAGGCTAATGCTACACCACTTAAACCACACCTCTGCTTTCCAGCTTTTTGGTGATTAATTGGAGAAAAGTATGTTACCGACTTCCCTGTCTGGGCTGGTTTTGAACAGGCTGGCTCTTGACTAGCTAGGATTACAGGCCTGAGCCTATGTTCATTGTGTGTGTGTGTGTGTGTGTGTGTGTGTGTGTGTGTGTGTGTGCCCGTGCCTGTGCCAGTCTTGGGGGTTGCTTGAACTCAAGGCTTGGGCACTGTCTATGAGCTCTTGTGATCAAGGCTGGCACTCTACCACTTGAGCCACTTGGCTCAAGGCGCTAGCTTTGAGGAAAAAGCCCAAGGACAGTGTTCAGGCCCTGAATTCAAGACCCAGGACTGGCAAAAAAAAAAAAAAAAAAAAGAGAGAGAGTCCCATAGATTTTTAGTGCCTGGGCTGGCTTTGAACCACAATCGCCAGATCTCAGCCTTCTGAGTATCCGGGATTACAGGCAAGAGCCATGGATGCTGGCTTGGCTCTTTATTTATTCTCCTGGTACTCTAAATATTTACTTATGCTCAGATCCTGAGTTGAAGCTCTAAGACTGTCCAAAAAAAAAAAAAAAAGAAAGAAAGAAAAAGAAAAAAAAGGAAAAAAAAAAAACCACAAAACTTTTTTTTCTCCACCTCCTCAAAACAAAGTCTCATTATCACACCAGGCTGGTGTTGCATTCTGAGCTGAATTAATCCCAACTTCAGCTGACATTGAATAGTTGGGGGATTGCAGGTGTGACACCATACCCTGCTCAGTTATTTTTATTATTTGTTTTTGCTAGTCCTGGGGCTTGAACTCAGGGCCTGAGCACTGTCTTTGGGCTTTCTGAAGGCTAGAGCTCTACCACTTGGGCCACAGTACCACTGCCAGCTTTTTCAATGTACGTGGTATCGAGTAATTGAACCCAGGTCTTTGTGTATTCGAGGTAAGCACTCTACCACTAGGCCAAACTCCAGTCCCCCTGCTCAATTACTCTTTTTCTTTTCGTCTTGGGGCTTGAACTCCGAGCCTGGGTGCTGTCCCTGAGCTCTTCAGCTCAAGGCTATCGCTCTACCCCTGGAGCCCCAGCACCGCTTCCGGTTTTCTAATGGTTAATTGGTGATGAGACTCCTGTTCTTTAGTGCCCAGGCTAGCTTGAACCGAGATCCTCGGATCTCAGCCTCCTCTGAGTAGTTAGGATTAAAGGCGTGAGCCACCGAGGAAGGCCCCTGCTCAGTTATTCTTGACCATCGCCTAGAAAATCCCGTAGGAGGGTAAAGTTTTATTTCTTTCTTTAGTGGTTCAGGTTCCTGAGCTTTTGTGCTGAATGAAGGTTGGTGTTCTATCACTTGAGCTATACCTCTACTTCTGTGGGGCGTGTGTGTGTGTGTGTGTGTGTGTGTGTGTGTGTGTGTGTGTGTGTGTGCTTAATTGGAGGTAAGTATCTCATGGGACTTTCCGCCTCAGGCTACCTTCAAGTGATCCTTAGGTCTCAGCCTGCTGAGTAGCTAACATGACAGGCCAGCTTAGAAGGAGGGGCCAGTGGTGACAGTGGGTGGGGATGGGCCTGTTTGTGGGAATTCTGGGAATACATTTGCAGCTGGCTGAACCTTGGAATGCACTAGCTGTAATAAGCAACTTGTGGAGAGGCTAAAGGCCCAAGGAGCAGGGAGTTTGGGGGCTCAGGAGGGTGTTAAGACACTGGCTGAGGTGAAGGTGGCTCACGCCTGTAATCCTAGCTACTCAGGAGGCTCAGATCTGAGGATGGCAGTTCAAAGCCAGCCCACGCAGCAAAGTCCAGGAGACTCTTTTCTCTGATAAACAAATCAGATAAAGCTGAAATTGTAGGGCTGGGAGTTTGGCCTCTGTGGTAGAGTGCTTGCCTAGAATGCACCAAGACTGGGGTTCGATTCCTTGGTACCACATACATAGAAAGTGGTGCTGTAGCTCAAGTGGTAGGGTTCTAGCCTTGAGAAAAACAAAACAAACAAATAAAACCAAGGACAGTGCTCAGCCCCTGAGCTCAAGCCCAGGACTGGCAAAAAAAAGATAAATAAAAGCTGAAAGTGTAGTAGAGTTCTAGGCTTGAGCACAAAGAGGCTCAGGGGCTGGGGGGGAGGAAGATACTGGAGCCATGTGCTGGTGACCCAAGCTTCATGGGTGGAGACTCAATCTCCAATTAAGCAGCACAAAGGCCAACAGCTAGAGAAGAGGAGCAGTGTCGGCCGGGCGCAAAGCCTTCAGTTCCAACCCCCCTTGGCAAAAGGAGGAGGAGGAGAGCACTGGACACTGGGCACCACACAAACCCCCTCTCCCCAGGACTCTCCTTCAGATTTGCATCACCACTGATTTCTTTTGCCTCATTTGTATTTATTTATTTTGGCGAGGGATGTCTTTGATGTTCTCTTTTCTTCTGTTTCCTGGCTCCTTGGTCCCCAGCACCCGCAGGCCCGTGCTCACCTGGGCTCCCGGCGCCCCCGGCCCTCGCCTCATCCCCACGCCCCAGCCTGGGGGCCACACGGTCCCCGAGCCGGGTTCCCCCAGATCCGTTCCCCCGGGGCCGAGAGGCGCGGTGGGGCTCCCCCGGGGCGGGCGGGCCGGGGCGGGGCGCGGGGCGGGGCCGGCCGCCGGGATCGCCCGGCCCGGGGACGGGGAGGGGGTTCCCCGCGTCCGCGCCGCCCCCGGGGGCTCCGCGCCCGGCCGGCCCCGCCCCGCGCCCCGCCCCGGCCCGCCCGCCCCGGCCGGCCGTCACTTCCTGCCGGGCCCCAGCAGGCCCAGCCGGGCGCGGCGTCGCGGCTGCCCGCGCCATGGTCGCCCTGGAGAACCCGGAGGGCGGCCCGGAGGCGGCGGCGGCGGCGGGGGGCCCGCGGATGCTGTGAGCGCGCGCGCGGGGGGCGCGGGGGGCGCGGAGCGGGGCGGGCGCGGGCTCGGCCTCCCCCCCTTCCTCGGATCCCCGATCTCCCCCCCATCCCAGGCCCGGGGAGGGGGTCCGCCTCCTCCCCTCGGCCCTCCCTCTCCTCCTTGGGTTGGGGGGTCCCCTCCACCCCTCCATTCTCCGTTCCGTCTGCTTCCCCTCCCCGGAACCCCTTAGAATCCGGGGGTTCACCGGGGCTGACTTGACTCCTCCTGCCCGGTGTCCGCCCCCCCCGGCCCCGCCCGGGGTCCCCAGGTAGGTTTTGGGGGTGCGGGTCCCGGTGCCCGCGATGGGTGCCCTGCGCCCAGGGCGCGCGCCTGCCGGTCTCTCCTGCCCTGCCTTCCTGGCAGATGGGACTGGGTTTCCCCTCGGGAAATTCCCAGCTGAAGTGGGGAGAGGGCGTCTCAGAGCCCAGGCCGAGGGGAGCCTGTGTGTCCGGGGGCCTGGCTTGTCTCTAAGAGGGCTGTGCATGGGGTGGGTGGGCGGTGCTGCTCTTCCCTGCCTCAGTTTCCCCCTCTGTAAAATGGGAAGCACCCAGACTGCTTCTCTGAGTGGTTTCGGTCCCTGGCTCTCCAGGGTTTGGAGTTCATGGGACGGAGGGGGGGGTTGTTTGTTGTGGGTTGGTTGTGAGGCTTGAACTCTGGGGCCTGGGCGCTGGCCCTAAGCCCAGCACTACTTCTGCTTTTCTGGTGGTTCCTTGGAGATCAGAGTCTCAAACGTCCCCTGTCCTGGCTGGCTTTCACCTCCTAGCCTCCCATCTCAGCCTCCCGAGTAGCCAGGATTACAGGCAGGGGCCACCAACCTCTGTGAGTACAGGGAGTCAGACTTGAACCCAGGGCCTGGGCTCCACCCCTGGAGCCCCTGGAGCTTTGTCGCTCTACCATTCCAGCAACCCTTCTACTTCTGGTTTTCTGATGGTTCCTTGGAGATCAGAGTCTCACAGACTCTTGGCCTGTGGCTGGCTTTGAACCTGGATTCTCGGACCGCGGCCTTCTGAGTAGCTGGGATTATAGGCCAGAGCCCCGGCCCCAAGTGGAGGGTTTTTAAATTCAGTTGCTGCTTTCTCATGGTTCCCTCACACGCCCTGTCCTTTTGGGGTTACTTTGAAATGGTTTTAGTACTCCATTTTTCTGTGGCTGCTGTGGGTTTTTTTTTTTTATTATTACCATTGTCTTGCTGGTACATCTAACCATCAGGTCTTTACCAGAAACTTAGGTGCCTTTTCAGGCCAGGTGTGAGTCAAGCCAGAAGATGCCTGCTTTTGCTTTTTCTTTTTCTTTTCTTTTTTTAATTTATTTTGTGGTGTTTTGACATCTCTCTTTATAAGGCCCCAGCTAGCCTTGAACTTGAGACCCTACTGCATTTACCTTACCTCCTGTGTACTGGGATTCCAGGTGTGCTCTACCAGGCCTGGCTCAGGATGCTCTGGGGCCTTTCACCCTCCCCAGTGGGTGACAACTGTTGCCCCCCTACCCCTCCCCAACCGGAAGTCCCAAAGCTGTAACTGTTGAGGAGGTTCAGGTTACACCCACTAGAACTACTTCCTTGTGGCCCTCTCCTGGGTGTTTACCTGCCACCCTGCCACCTGCTGAGTCACCTCCAGCTCTTGCACTTAGGGAAGTGGGTTCTGTTGGGTGGGGGAGAAAGTGGGGCTTTGCCAGGGGTGTGGCTGGTCCCAGATCCCCAGCCAAATCTGCCAAGAAAATGTTTTATTTTTATTTTTGACAGTTGTGGAGCTTGAACTCAGGGCCTGGCTGTTGTCCTTGGGCTCTTTTTTTTTTTTTGCTCAGAGCTAGCGATCTACCACTTTGAGCCACAGCACCATTTCTGCTTTTCTGGTGGTTCACTGGAGACAAGAGTCTCATGGAATTTCCTTCCCGGGCTGGTTTTGAACCTTGGTCCTCAGCCACCGTGCCTGGCTGACAAGGGGCATTGTGGGTACCTTTCTCCCTGTTATCCTGCCCCCCCTCCCTGGATATCTCACTTCCACGGTGTAGGTACTTTGGTATATGTGTCGACCTCTGTGTTTGAACTCAGAGCGTAGCTGCTGTCCCTGTGCTTTTTCCACTTAAGGCTGGCACTCTACCACTTGATCCACTGCTCCACTTTGGCTTTTTCATTTGTACTTGGTGATAAGAGTCTCACAGACTTTCTTGCCCAGGTTGGCTTCAGACTTGATCCTCAGATCTTTACCTCCTGAGGAGCTGGGATTACAGGCATGCGTGGACTGTTTAGGTATTTTCTGAGGCCTGGAGGGTCCAAAATCTTCAGAGTCCTGTGGCCCTGTTTCACTGCTTTGTAATAGTGGACTTATTGGCTGGAGTGGGTGATGTACAAATTCTGAGTGACTGTGTAAACAGGAGTTTGCTATTCACTCAACAAATCCATCAAACCCTCCTCCCTAAACACACACATCGCTGTACTTTGTCACCTAGGGATTCTCAAAGGGTCACCAACTGGACCCAGATACCTGCCACTGGGTTCTTTCTCCAGGGTTTAGGAAACAAGCCAGCAAGGGCAAGGAGTAAACAAGGATCAGGAAGGCCAGCTGGCTCAGGTGCCAACTGATTAAGCCTGAAGAAGGCTGATTGGACTAGCTGGGAGGTGTGACCTTGATTCCTGGGAGGTAGCATTTGCAACATGAACCACAGTGAGCCAGGAACAGTATCAGGGCAGCATGTGCAAAGGCCCTGGGGTAGAGCTGACCTGGAGCTATCCCCCAGCCAGTTTCAGCCACATGGCACAGATTGGTCTCCCCCTCTTTTGTGTTCTCCCCTTGATACCCCATTTCCTGTCTGCAGAGAGAATTGGTGATTCTTGATTCTAGAAGTCAGATGTTTCTTTGGCTGGAATCTGAAGGTTGAATCCAGCATGTTAGATTTGATAGGGGGATTTGTGCTCTTAGCTCTGGGGTGCTTGCGGCCCCCACCTTGTCCCCTGCCCATGTGTTCTGAATTGAGGCATGGGTCCCAGACGTCCAGTGCCAGGCCAGGGAAGAACGTTCATGGGCACAGATGGTGCCGGGCTTGGACCTTGGAGTCTGGACAACCCTGGTGGGCAGACTGAAGGAAGAAGACACAGGATCCCTCCTGGAGAGCCTCCTCTGTGAAGTTGGGGTGATACCACAGCCCCGGCGGATGTGATGCGGCCTGCACTATCAGCCCAGCTCAGCTGCAGGGGTGGAGGGTGGAGGGGCGGGCCCCCGGCGCTCAGCGGATGCCTGGCTGTCCCCCCGAGGGCTGCGTCTGCTGTGTCCCCCAGCTGTGGGGACTGGGAGTGCGGTCTGCAGATCTGTGCTTGCACCAGCCCTAAGCGAGGAAAAGTTCGGTGGGTGTTAGCGTGGGAGTGAGCCCCCTGTCGCTGGAGGGAAGCAAGTGGGTGTTTGGCTATTTTGGTTCTTCAGGGTTCTTTCCAGGCTCCCAGCCTCATGTTTTACCCTTGTCACATACATTGGGGCGTAAGTAAAACTCCGGCCTGGGACTCCATCCTGGCGTTTGAACAAAGGGCCTGGGTGCTGCCTCTGAGCATTTGTGCTCAAGGTGAGTGTTCTACCACTTTGGGCCACAGCTCCATTTCTACTTGGAGATAAGAGCCTCATGGACTTTAGTGCCCGGGCTGGCTTTGAACCATGATCCTCAGATCTCAGTCTCTTCAGTAGCTAGGATGACAGGCGTGAGCCACTGTGCGTGCGTGCGTGCGTGTGTGTGCATGCGTGTACTCATCTATAATTTGTGTCTTCGAGTTTCTAGCCGGCTGGGAAAGTTTTGGTGGTATGTTTTATTCTGCTGATCATTTTTTTTTTTTTTTTGCCAGTCTTGGGCTTGAACTCAGGGCCTGAGCACTGTCCTTGGACTTTCTCAAGGCCCTCCCTGCCCTCCTTGCCCCCCCCACTCCTCTGTCCCCCTCTGCTGACTTGGTTTTTGTTTTGTTTTTGCCAGTCCCGGGGCTTGAACTCAGGGCCTAAGCACTGTCCTTGGGCTTTCCTCAAGGCTAGAGCTTGACCACTTGAACCACAGCGCCACTTCTGGTTTTTTCTGTGTGTGTGGTACCAAGAAATCCAACCCAGGGCTTTGTGCATGCTAGGCAAGCACTCTACCACTAGGCCAAACTCCCAGCCCCGTCTGCTGACTATTGGTTTTTGGGTGCCTTGAGATTTGAACTCAGGGCCTTGTGCATGCTAGGCAGGTGTTATCGCCCCTTGAGCCACACCCCCGGACCTTTCTCCTGTGGTTATTTGCTGAGATGTGTTTTTGATGGTGTTGGAGCTGGCTTGAACCTTGATTCTCCTGTTTATGTTTCCCACGTAGTCATGGTTACTGGGGGAGCCCTCCCCAAACCCAGCCTTTTTATTGCTTGAGATGGAGTCTCAAGGACTTTATACTGGGGCTGCCACTGAACCTCCATCCTCATGACTCAGCCTCCAGACTAGTTAGGATTACACGAGTGAGCCACTGTCCTAGCACTGCAATTATTATTATTATTTTTTTTTTTTTTTTGCCAGTCCTGGGCTTGAGCTCAGGGCCTGAGCACTGTCCTTGGACTTTCTCAAGGCTGGAGCTCTACCACTTGAGCCACAGCACCACTGCCAGCTTTTTCTATGTATATGGTACCAAGGAATTAAACCCAGGTCTTCATGCATGCTAGGCAAGCACTCTGCTCTCCTGTTTTTTTAACTCCACTATGTGCCAGGTATGGTGGCACTGTTGTACAAAAGCCCTGGGGTGACATCAGACTGGCAGGAAGAATGGAGGAGAGGATGAGGTCAGAATGTGGGGATAAAAGTCGGGCACCTTGGACCCCAGAATCCACCATCAGCCCCATGAAGTGGGCAGGGGAGGGAGGGGGGCTCTGAGCCCATAGTCTGTGGCTTGAGGGTTGTCAGGGCCAACCAAGCAAACCTTGGTAATTCTTCTCATCAGCAAGTTTTCATTGTGTGTGTGTGTGTGTGTGTGTGTGTGTGTGTGTGTGTGTGTGTGTCTCATGCCTGTAATCCCAGCTACTCAGGAGACTGAGATCTGAGGATCACAGTTCCAAGCCAGCTTGGGCAGGAAAATCCATGAGACTCTTATCTCCAATTAGCCATCCAAAAAGCCCAAAGTGGAGCTGTGGCTCAAGTGGTAGAGTGCTGCTAGCCTTGAGCACAAAAGCCTGGGGTCTTGAATTTAAGCCCCAGCACAAAAAGAAAGTAAGCTTCCATCCAAAAGCTGCCTCTTCCCCCCTGCCCCTCCCATGACACCTGCTCTGCCATGTTTGTCCCCTTGGTCCATAGGTGTGTGTGTGGGGGGGTGGCTGGCAGTGCCTTCTAATTTATCCCCACGATTACTGCACGTGTTCTAATGGAAGGGCTCTCCCCGCTCCCGGGGTCTCTGCGGAGGGGATCTGAGCCCCTGGCAGGTGGACCCCGGGACTGTGATACAGCCACATGGATTGGTTCTCCCCACAGAGGCTGGGCATCCGGTTCTGGAGCCCAGGGGCCTCCTATTCTGGCCACCAGTCTGCTGTCTTTGGCCATCTTCCCTTTTCCCAGCCTCCATTTCCCAATCTGTACCTGCCTCTTGGGTGTGCGGTGTTCTCACAGTTCTGGGGAAGCTAAGCAGAGGCAGTGGGGGGCCCCCATCAAGCTGACCTTGATTCTGAAGGTCCTCCCGCCCTCCCCACAGGCCCCTTCAGGGCTGCCTGCCCCCCCTAGCCAGCCCCCAAGTGAAGAGACTTTCAGCCTCCAGGCGCAAGCAGCATTTCATCAACCAGGCTGTGCGGAACTCAGACCTGGTACCCAAAGCCAAGGGGAGGAAGAGCCTGCAGCGCTTGGAGAACAGTAAGCCAGGGATATGGGGGAGGGTGGTGCTTCCCCCCCCCCCAGGAAAACTTGTTGTGTTACTGTTGCCTAAAGATAAGCTGGCTGCTGAGCTCAAGGCCAGGGAGCAGGAAATACCCAGACACTGACAACCCTTAGACTTACTGGGCCAGGACTGGGCCAGAGGGTATTTGGGGGAAGAGGCTTTTGAAGGATGTATAGGAGTTCAACAAGGTAGGATTGATAGGGCCTGGAGGCTGGATGGGAAAAACAACAGGAGAGTGGAGGTGAAGACGCTAGGAAGACAGGAAGTAAGAATGGTCATAGGGATCCTGAACATGGTTCCTAGGCCAATGATATCTGTTTCCTTCCAGCCCAGTACCTCTTGACCTTGATGGAAGCTGATGGGGGTCCGACAGGTCTGGAAGACCTGACACTCCCTGCAGCCCCGGGCATCTTTGCAGAGGCCTGCACCAATGCCACCTACGTGGAGGTGAGGCCCGGGGCCCCTCATGGCCCCCTCCCTTATCTGGAGCCCTTCCCACTTGTGTCTAGACAAAAGCCCTCGGTCTCCATCCCTGCCTAGACCTGGCCAGAACCTCCTGGAAGCCCCCAGCCCCCCATCCATCCATCCACTCTCACACCAGACCGGCCAAGGCACCTGCATGCGTACTGACCTTGCTTGCCCAGCTCACACCCGACCCGGGCTCGATGCCCCCAAGTGTTTTTGGGGGGAGCTAGTGGGCATACATGTCCACAGGAGGATTTCCAACTACTCGGCCCCCCCACGTCCATTTGTAAGTGGGGGAAACACGAGGTCCTGAGACTCAGGGTCCTCTGCTCAGGACTTCAGTGACCTTGCCTGTCACCTTCCAGGTCTGGAATGACTTCATGAATCGCTCCGGGGAGGAGCAGGAGCGTGTGCTCCGCTACCTGGAGAATGACAGCCCCAGCAAGCCCAGGAAGAGGGGCGCAGGCCGCGGGGAGAGGAGAGGTGAGGGCACGGGGGCGGGGCTGCGGGTGTGGGCGGGGCCAGAGGCATGGGCTGCGGGATGTGTGGACGTGGTGGGCGGGGCCTGATGTGGGCGGGGCCAGAGGCATGGGCTGCGGGGATGTGTGGACGTGGTGGGCGGGGCCTGGTGTGGGCGGGGCCAGAGGCATGGGCTGCGGGATGGTGTGGACGTGGTGGGCGGGGCTGTGGTGTGGGAGTGGCCAAACTATTGGATGGGCGGAGCCTGGAGGGCAAAGAAGGATAGGTGGAGCTGGGGTGTGGAGCCAGGCCTGGGTGTGGGCGATGTGCAGAGGACATTGTGGGAGGGGCCAAATTATTGGGGAGGCGGAGCCTGATGTGAGAAGAATGTGGGGGTGGAGGCGTGGCATGTGGGTGGGGCCTGTGACTGGTGGTGGGCGGGACATAGCCTCACCTGTGAGCCTTACTCTGGGTTCACAGAAGACCCAGTCTACACACCCCACAAGTGCTTCCAGCGCATCAGCCGCCGGCTGCGATCCGTGCTGAAGCGGAGTCGCATCCCCATGGTAAGTGCCAGGCCTTATGTGAGTGGGCCTGGTCTTCCTTCCTTCCTTTCATTTGTCGTATGTGGGACTTGAACTCCGGGCCTGGGTGCTGTCCCTGGGCTCTTCAGCTTAAGGCTACCGTTCTAACCCTTGAGCCATGGCACCATTTCCAGTTTTCTGATGATTCATTGGAGATAGGAGTCTCAGGGACTTTAAACTAAAGCCTGGACTGGCTTTGGACCTGCCAAATCTCAGCCTCCTGAGTAACTGGGATTACAGGTGTGAGCCACCATGTCTGGCAGAGATTCCCCTTTTTGTATAGGAAGGACCCAACAAGGACAGCGGGCATTGTGAGGTGTATAGGCAGAAGGTGAAGGCTGAAGGATGTTGAGTAGTCATTTGTGGTGTGTCAGTGGTAAGAGCTGAACCTAGGGCCTCAGGCATTAGGGAAGCTAGGCCTGATAGTGGAAACCTCCCGCGGCTTCACCCACCGATCTCTCTTTTCCCCAGGAAACACTGGAGAGCTGGGAGGAGAGGCTGTTGAGGTTCTTCTCAGTGTCCCCCCAGGCTGTCTACACAGCTATGCTGGACAACAGGTAGTGGGGTGCGGGGAGGGGCAGGACGATCTTCCTGGCTATGCCCGCCTGGCTTGGCTATTCATATCTTGTTTCTTCCCAGCTTTGAGAGGCTCCTGCTCCATGCCGTTTGCCAGTACATGGACCTCATCTCAGCCAGTAAGTGCCCAGCTGGCCCCCTCCAACCCAGGAAGCAGAGGCCAGGGTCCCATAGGGTCTGAGGAAGGGGTAACAATGGGAGCCTGTAATTCATCATAATCTCTCCATGCTGGCCCCATGCTGGGTGGCCTCAAAGGACATAGCCGGACAAGTAGACAGACACCCGTCAACCCATAGCTCCAGGGCTGTGTCGGGGAGACACAGTACAGAGACAAAGCCCAGGTTTGAAAAGCTCCCAAATTAGACAAGAGATAATCGTCCTCAGTCTCCGGAAGTTTAACAGACTCTATCCCCAGGACCCCTGGTAGCCTGTACCCCCACTATTGTAATGTGGGGTGCTCTCAGGACACTCCTCTAACGAGTTCCTCATGTCCTTGCCAGCACCAGGTGCCCCAGCTGGTCCTTGCTTCCCACACCTGTCTCTGCCTCCTGCCTGGAGTTACCAAGGAGACAGTTGCCATGCAACCCAGCATGGTTCCCTCCCCTGTTCTTTGTATGGAAGATATAACCCCTATGCCTGTCTTTGTTCCCCAAACACTGAGAAAAGAAGAGCTTGGCAGGGTGGGAGCTTCTCTACAGGGGTCAAGCTGTGGCCTGGACGAGAAGGGTGGGGTGGGGGCTAGGAAGCTGGGGAGGAGGGGAAGAAGTTTCCAGACTGAGGAAACAAACCAAAACAAGGGCCTTGAGGTGGGATGGGCAAGGCTGACCTGGGGACTTGATCTAGGCTGGGAGAGGAGACCCAGGGCTGGGAGGTCAGAAGGCCCAGGACACATGGTCAGGCTCCTATGTCTGTTGGGCCTCAGAACACATTTCAGTGTCCCTGTCTGTAGAGGGACAGGTGACAGCAGAGAAGGAAATGGGCTGCCAATTGAGGGCAAGAGGGTATTAGTATTATTAATCTAACCTGAAACCTGGGGGTTGTGCTCAGTCAGACCCAGAGTCCCAGCTCACAGCAAAGCAAGGATCTGTAGCCTGTCTCTATGCTGAGATCTTTTCATTTCGTGTGTGTGTGTGTGTGTGTGTGTGTGTGTGTGCGCGTGCCCGCCCATACTGAGGTTTGAACTCAGAGCATGGACACTGTCCTTGATCTTTTTCTCCTCAAGACAGGTGCTCTACCACTTGAGCTATACTTCAAGTTTGTGGTGGTTTATTGGAGATAAGAATCTTTTGGAGGGGCCGGGAGTTTGGCCTAGTGGTTAAAGTGCTTGCCTAGCATGCATGAAGACCCGGGTTCGATTCCTCCGTGCCACATCTAGAAAAACGCCGGAAGTGGTGCTGAGGCTCAAGTGGTAGAGCTCTAGCCTTGAGAAAATCCAAGGACAGTGCTCAGGCCCTGAGCTCAAGCCCAGGACTGGCAGGAAAAAAAAAAAAAAAAGAATCTTTTGGACCAGCCAGGCACTGGTAGCTCATGCAGGCTGAGATGTGAGGATCATGGTTCAAAGGGCAGAAGTCTGTGGGGTTCTTTATTTCTTGAATTAACCACCAGAAAAGCCAGAAAGTGGAGCTGTGACTCAAAGTGGTAGAATGCTGGCCTTGAGCTCAGGGTCAGTACCTGGGCCCTGGGTTCAAGCCAAGGACAATAAGAAAGAAAAGGAAAGAAAGAGACCATCCTTTCCTGCTCTGACTGGCTTTGATCTTTGTTCTTCAGATCTCAGCCTCCTAAATAGCTAGAATTAGAGGTGTGAACCATTAGCCTCGGAACCTTTCTTTCTTTGGCCAGTCCTGGGGCTTGAACTCAGGGCCTGAGCACTGTCCTTGAACTTTCTTAAGGCTAGAGCTCTACCACTTGAGCCACAGCAACACTTCTGGCTTTTTCTATGTATGTGGCACCCGGGAATCGAACCCTGGTCTTTGTGGATGCTACGCAAGCATTCTACCACTAGGCCAAACTCCCAGCCCCTTTCTCTTCTAATTCTGACTTACATGTGCTGACCACAGGTGCTGACCTGGAGGGTCGGCGACAGATGAAGGTCAGTAACCGACACCTGGACTTCCTGCCCCCCGGGCTGCTCTTGTCCGCCTACCTGGAGCAGCACTGATGCCAGACCCTGGCACCTGGCCTGCTACCACGCCGGATCCCAAGATCTCCCGCACCATCTACTCATGTCTTGGGATATTTTTTAAAAATTTGTCCTTGGAAACCTGTCTTTCCCTTTTCCCCTTCCCTGCCCCGCTCCATAGATCAGCGCTGGCAGCTGGGTCTGCCTAGACTGCCCATGTACATAGCTTCCCATCCCGGGTCTTGTATCTGGGTGGGGTGGCCTGGGCATGTTTCTTTTATTCATTGTTTAGCATTTTGGGGGAGGGAGGGAGGGAGGGAGGGGAGGGAAGGTCCAGGTTGAAGCTCAGGTGAGGAGGGAAAAGTCTAGGGGTTTTATCCCTTTTAATATATACAGCATGATTTGTTGTAGATTTTTAAATTTCCTTTTTGAAGAGAAAAAAACATTAAAAAAAAAAAAAAAAAAGCCCTGCCACAACCCCAAAATTTGCCCTGGCTGGTAAAGTCTGGGGCTTCATGACAGCCTTTGCTTGATTCCACCCCCTCACAAATTTTTACCTCTGATCCAAGAGTGTGTCCCTTGGAACCCAGCTCCCCTGTCCCAAGAGCATTTTGTCCTGTGCATGTGTGTATGTGTGTGTGTGTGTGTTTGTGTGCACGCACATGTGTGGGTCTTCCACACAGACAAGCTTTCATCTCAAGGGCTGGTTTTATGCTTTTAGTTTTGTGTGTCTTGTGCTCCCCCTCCCCCAGCCTGTTCTCTGCCTGCACCCCACCCCCTTTCCCCTCCCTTTATACTGGGGATCCAGGACTTCCAGCCAGAAGCCTCTGACCTCTGGTTACCCCATCCCTTGTGCCCTTAGCCTGGTTCTGATTGCCCTGCCAGGAGTGGGGGTCCTGTACAGAGAACAGGCTTGCTTGGTGTGCTTGGGGGATGGGACGTGTTTCAATAAATTCCTGGTGCTCTGGCAATTGGCTTGTCTTGCTATTGGCTAGGAACACTGGGCATGGGGGGCCCAGCTTTTCAGTGATGGCCACATCCTGGCTAAAGCAGGTGCTTGTCCAGATGTGATAAGCTTTAAGGCTCTACTATCTGGGCAGTCCCCCATAAAGATCAAATGGCAGCATGTATCTTTGGGATCTCCCATGTGGTCATCCTGGAACAGGACTGTCCAGAGCCATCCAGGTCTCTGTCCCTCCCAGGCTCTAGGGAGCTCCACCCTGCCTCCACCAGAGGTGTTCTGCATCCCTGGCCTTGTGGCCACATCAGCCTCTGCCTCCATCCTCCACCCTCCTGGATCCAGATGCCCCCCCTACTGAAATAGACAACTAGGCCTCTGGCACCTGCACCCTAGTCATGTCATATTCACTTGTAGTTTCTCTAGAGACCCTCTCTTCTAATAAGGCCACACTGAGGTATGAGGTTAGGCCTTTATTTAGTCTTGGTGAGGGGGGCATGGGGCAACCCAAGTCATAACACTATCTGTTGACCTCTGGCTCAGTTCACATTATGAGATCATCCAGTGGATTGTGGTCTAAGGTTTAGGCTATCCCAGACAAAAGCCTGAGACTACGTGAAAATCAAACTAAGAGCAAACAGGTCCAAGGTGTGATTCAAGTGGTAGAATTCCTGCCCTTCAAGTGGGTAAGGCCCTGAGTTCCATTCCCATAAAATAAAGCAATAGGCTAGCCCCAGGACCAGGATTTTTTTTTTTTACAAATATCAAACCCTTTTCAGGATCTGGCAGATGCTCTTAACAGCCGCAGCTTCAGACACCGACACCATCATCATTATTATTAATTATTACTTTTCCAGTCCTGGGACTTGAACTCAGGGCCTGGGCACTGTCCTTGATTGTTCTAAGGACTAGCACTCTACCACTTGAACCCCAGCTCCACTATTCAGCATAATTTTGAACTTCAGTCTTTAGATCTGTGACTCTCGTGTAGCTATGATAACAGGGCTGAGATTGAAAGCCAGGCTGAGCAGGAAAGTCTTTGAGACTCTTTATTTCCAATGAACCTACAAAACAGCTAGAAGTGGAGCTGTGGCTCAAGCTAAGGAACAGTGCCCAGGACCTGAGCTGAAGCTCCATTACCGGCACCAAAAATTAAAAAAAATAAGAATAAAAACAGACATTAAGTGTGAAGTCCCTGTAGCCAGGAAGTGTTGGAGATGAAGATAGACCCCAGAGCACCGACCCCCAGAACTTTACTGTCCTCAGGCCTTAAGGCAGTACTTTTCTCAATAGTCACCCAACCCAGGTTGGACAGAGTTCTGCAACAATGCTTCGCCTGTTCAGAGAGACGGAATTCTGGAGACATTTCAACCTGAAAAGACCCTCCATTTAAAAAACCACCTTGGGACCAGATGTCAAGGAAAAAAAAAACACGAAACCATAGAAACAAAAAACTTCACTCATCCAAATGTGAGCTGCTCAAGCAGCTCTAGAGAATAAACAGGAAAAAAAAAAAGAAAACCAGTATGGCCACACATGTAGAAGACGAGCTGGGTCTGGGCGTTTGGAACAAAGATTTCAAATCAGGACACTTATTTTTCTGAATCTTGCAAGTGGGAAAGGGAGCAAAATATGGAACGCTTCACGAATTTGCGTGTCATCCTTGCGTAGGGGCCATGCTAATCTTCTCTGTATCGTTCCAATTTTAGTATATGTGCTGCCGAAGCGAGCACGAATGCAAGGGGGTTCCATTCACTATTTATAGTGCTGAAGCCACTGTTCTTTACACTAAGGGTGACTGTAGTTTGGTCCTAGCAATTTCCCTATCTCGTCAATGAGTCATAGTGTCACATACCACGCAATCAAATGTTAAGTTCCTGATTAGAGTTGACAAATGACCGGTGTTTTTTTTCTTTTTAATCATTTCATCTCTAGCTCCAGGGGATGCTGGGAATACCTATATGCAAATGTACTCCGGAATGGGGCGGAGCCAGAGCCGATTGCTATCCCAGAAGTCAGAGCGAAAGGCTGGGGGGGGGGGGTAAGAGGGGTAACCCCGGGAAACTTGTTGAATCTGAAAAGATGGCGGCGCCGGAGGCGGGGCGCTATGGTGAATGTGGCCCACGGCCTCCTACTCGGCTGGGCGCCCGGGCCAGTCAGGTGTGTAAGGGGTCGCGAGAATCTCGGACGGCCTCCGGACGGCGTGCGCCGCTGCTCGGAGCCTCGCTGGTTCCGCAGGACTTGGGGGCGGGGCCTGTGGGGTCAGAGGGCGGGACTGGGAGCAAAGGATGCTGGGAAGCCGTCCCGGAGCGCTCGAGGGGCGGGGCCTAGCTGGGGAACTCCGGGTGAAGCCTGCGGCTGGCGGGGGTTCCGGTAAGTCCGGGGCGGAGCCTGTGGATCGCGGTTCGGCCTAGGGCGCTGGGGGCGGGGCTTCGGGGCTCCGGGGCGGGGTCGTCGTCGTCGTCCTCCTCCTCCTTTCCCGCCTGCACCGCCGTGGTCACCCGGGCCTCCATCAGAAGGGATTGCTGGGACCTAAGTAAGTCACCGCGCCTCAGCTTTCCCCCACTCAGGTGGAAGTCCGCGAGGCCCCCGTTTCCTGCACTCGGCCTTCGCGCTCGCTGTTCCCGCGGGCCCCACACTCCCTCCGTCCGCCATTGGCCTCCACGCCAAGTCACGTCGGGGCCCCTCTGTGTGTTCAACCTGCGGCCCCATGGCTGCTGCGGCCGGCCCGGGAAGCCTAGCTGTTCTGGAGGCTGAGCTCAGAGGACCGAGCTTCAAAGCCAGCTCATGCAGGAACAGCCCGGGAGGCGGTTTTATGCCCCCCCCCGTCGGTGATGGGGCTCGAACCCTGGGTCTGGGCCCTGCCCCTGAGCGTTTTCAACTCAGGGCTAACTCTCTACCGCTTTGAAGCCCACAGCGCCACTCCCCATGTTCTGATAGTTAATGGGAGAGAAGAGTCTCAGGAATCTTCACGCCCTGTGGCTGGCTTTGAACTGTGATCCTTAGATCTCAGCCACCATGCCTGGCAAAGAAAGTGGGTTCTCTTGATTGCAGGAGCTTGGGGGCAACGTGGGCAACATAGCGAAGACTTTTCTCCTCCCCCCCAAAAAAAAATTCTCACATAAAAACAAGCAGTGGCTCACGCCTGTCATCCTAGCTACTCAGGAGGCTGAGATCTGAGGATCAAGGTTCAAAGCCAGCCTGGGCACAAAAAGACCTGAGACTCTTATCTCCAATTAAAACTGGAAGTGGGGCTTGGCTCAAGGGTAGGGTAGTAGCCTTGAGCTGAAGAGCTCAGGGACAGCACCCATGGCAGAGTTCAAGTCCCATGAGCCACAAAAACAAGCAAAAAGCATAAGCTTGGTTTACAGGCCCATGCTGTAATCGTAACTACTCAGGAGGATCATGAGATCTGAGGTTCATGGTTCAAAGCCAGGCAGGGCAGGAATATCTGTGATACTCTTTTCTCCGGTTAACAACCAAAAAACTGGAGCTCTGTGGTTCAAAGTAGTAGAGTGCTAGACTTGAGCTGAGGAGCTTAAGAACAGCACTCAGGCCCAGAGTTCAAGCCCTAACTGACACAACAACCTAAAAAAAAAAGAAACTGGGGCATGGCTAATGTAGTAGAATGCTTTTTTAGCCAGTGTAAGGCCTTGTGTTCAAACCCCAGTACTGTTAAAAGCTCAGAACTGCAGTTCTCCCCCTCTCCCTCAGACTAATGAGGTTGGGGGGAAGGCTTTCCTGTTGCTAAGCCACACCTTCCTCCCCCAGGATCCGGGGACCGTCCTTGGTGCCGTGGGCATGATGGATCTGGCCTATGTCTGCGAATGGGAGAAATGGCCCAAGAATACCTACTGTCCTTCTGTGCCCCTGGCCTGTGCCTGGTCCTGCCGCAATCTCATTGCCTTTACCACAGACCTCCGCAACGATGACCAGGGTCTGTCCCCCTGCCCCTCTGCTGCTGGACGTGCCACCCAGGCTGGGTCTTGATCTGGCAAGGTGGCCTGCACCTGCCAGTGCCCTCCCTCGCCAGATACATGGCACGTGGGAGAATAGCTCTGTGCAGGTGGACAGGGCTATGGTGGTGCGGTGGGGACCACGCAAAGGCTGTACCTCTTATGCCCCAAGTTTCCAGAGCAAGTGTGTCATGATGGCTTTGCCCAAAAGAGGCGTGTGTCGGCTGTGCCCAGCTTGCCATTGTTCTGCTAATATGCACTCCTTACCAGGAATTGGAGAAGCACAGAAAATCAGGGCAATGAAGAGCTATGACCCAGTGCAGAAACACCTACTCTTCTTGTCAGGGTCATTCTCTTCCAGTTCAACTTCTGTGTCTCTTTCCTTCACTACCTCCCCCTCGACACCTCCCTGCTTTGTGTGTGCACACGTGTGTGTGCATGCCAGTACTGTAGTGTGTTGCTGGAGCATAAACGTAGGACCTGAGCGCCATCTTTGAGCTTTTTCATTCACAGCTAAGTTACTGCTTGAGCCACAGCTCCACTTCTAGCTTTTTGCTGGTTCATTGGAGATAAGAGTCTCAGACTTTCCTGCCTGAGCTGACTATTGATCCTCAATCCTCATCTCAGCCTTTACAGGCATGAGCCACTAGCACCCAGCCTTTCTGTCTCTCTGTTTCTCTGTCTCTCTATGTCTCATTTATTTATTTATTGCCAGTGTTGGGGCTTGAACTCAGGGCCCAGGCACTATTCTTGAGGTTCCTCAAGGCTAGCACTCTGCCACTTGAGCCACAGTGCCACTTTCGGCCTTTTCTGTATATGTGGTACCGAGGAATCAAACCTGGGTCTCTGTGCATGCTAGGCGAGCACTACCATTAGACCATACTCCCGACCCCTGTCTATCTCTTTTTAAACCATGGCTGCAGCCACACTGGTGGTGCAGCTTCCAGGCTTGCAGGAGCCCGGGTGGCCTCCATCACTGTGAGGAAATTGTATGCCAGCCCAGGCTGAGAACACCTATCCCCTGCAGACCTGGCTCGCATGATCCACATCCTGGACACGGAGCACCCGTGGGACGTGCACTCTGTCAGCTCAGGCCACAGCGAGGTCATCACCTGCCTGGAGTGGGACCAGTCAGGTGAGGGGCCAGGGTCTCTGTCACCCAGTACCCTCCACTCCAAATCCCAGAGCACACTGTCTTTCCCTGTCAGACCTATGAGCATTGTCACTGTGTGTCCCCGCTGCCATGTGACACTGTTGTATTCACAGTCACTTCCCCAGTGGGTCTTGTGCCCCCAAATGCTCCATTCGTGACCACTGCACAGGACTGGCCCTTCTCGACCTGACACACTCTATGCACAGCTGCCCACACCCAGTGTGGGATTTGTGACGCACTCTGTCCCCGCAGGCTCCCGCCTCCTGTCAGCTGATGCTGATGGGCAGATCAAGTGCTGGAGCATGGCGGACCACTTGGCCAATAGCTGGGGGAGCTCAGTGGGCAGCCTGGTGGAGGGGGACCCCATCGTGGCCCTGTCCTGGCTGCACAACGGTGTGAAGCTGGCTCTGCACGTGGAAAAGGTGAGCGGGTGAGGTGGACAGGAGTGTGTGCCCCACACAGCCACCCGGCAGCCTGTGTGCGCGTGTAGGTGAAAACTTACCATGTAAGGCTGTTTGAGGCAGGGGGCTGTGCTGGGCCTGCCCTTGCAGTGATGATGCTTTTGGTCATACGGCCATCTCTGCTGTTCTAGCATCCGAGCTGGGCTGTGGCATGCACGGATCTGTCCATTCAGAGGCAGGATGGTGGGCTTCCCTAGGTGGGCAGCATTGGGATGTCTGATTCAGGGCCCAGCTCTTGGGTAATGGGGGAGTGGTACACAGGTAGAAGGGGTACGGGGATAAACTGTGTGCATGCCACAACCAGGCAAATGCAGAGGGACAAGAGGCCAGGCAGGCAGGCAGGAGAGTGGCCACATGTGACTGCCAAAGGTACCTGGGCCCAGCTGGCGCTCAGAAGCTCAGCCACCCTGGTTCTGCTCAGGGACAAGGGGTACAAAGGTGTGTTCATGTCTTGAGTGGGTATAAGACAAGAATTCACAGATTGAGGGGCCAAGAGTTTGGCCTAGTGGTTAAAGTGCTTGCCTAGCATGCACGAAGACCAGGGTTCAATTCCTTAGTACCACATCCATAGAAAAAAGCCGGAAGAGGTGCTGAGGCTCGAGTCGTAGAGCTCTAGCCTTGAGAAAGTCCAAGGACAGTGCTCAGGCCCTGAGTTCAAGCCCCAGGACTGGCCAAAAACAAAACAAAACAAACGCAAGGCTAGGAGCTCACATCATGCCACAGCTGCCAGGGTGGGATAGGCCAGGACGTGAGGCCTTAGGCTGGGGCAGGTGGCTCTGTAAAGATGCTTCCAGTTTCCACAGTAACATATTTAGAGAACTGGGACCCTGGACAGGCTGGAGCTGTGGCTCAAGTGGTAGAGAACCAGCCTTGAGTTGAAGCCCCAGATCTAGCACCAAAGAAAAACAGCCGGAAGAGTAGCTAAGGATGTATCTGGTGCCTCATAGAACCCTAGGAGTCTACAAAGTGCAGGCCCCCAACAAACAGTCCCCAGTCCCTACCTGGGCCTTCAACTCAGGGCCTGAACACAGACCTTGGGCTTTCTGCCATTTGAGCCACAGCACCACTTCTGGCTTTTTCTATGTAGTGGTACTGAGGAATTGAACCACTCTACCACTAGGCCAAACTCCCAGCCCCCCACCTGTTCTTACAGTGCCATTTTAGTGCATACAACTCAGCCCCCTTGTGTACCTCCTGTGTGTTGCTTGTCTTCTCCTGGCCACTGAGGTGGAAGCAGCAGGTTTCACCCCAGGGAACTAGAAACCACAAGGCCCAGGAAAAGTTCTTAGTGTGTTGTATGTATGCGATCCCATGTGATCCTTACCGTGGAAGTGTAAATGTCACTGTTCCCATCTTCCAGAAGAGGAGACTGTGGCTCCCTTCCCAGTTCTCCTGGGGTTCTCACATCCTCTGAGCTCAGCTTCACACTTGCTGCCCTCTCCCACATTCCTGCCTGGAGTTTTGTTTCCTTTTTTCTTTTTCTTTTTTTTTTTTTTAAACTATTATGTTTATTTATTTTTTGGTTACTCGTGGGGTTTGAACTCTTGGCCTGGGCACTATCCCTGAGCTCTTCAGCTCCATGCTAATGCTCTACCATCTGAGCCACAGTACCCCTTCCAGTTTTCTGGTGGTTCATTGGAGATAAGAGTCTCATGGGCTTTCCTGCCTGGGCTGGCTTTGAACCTCGATCCTCAGATCTCAGCCTCTTGTGTAGCCAGGATGACTGGGGTGAGTCACCAGTGCCCAGCAATGCCTGGAAGTTTTATGTGGGTACAGCTCTGGGTCCTGGAAGCACACCCTGAAAAGTGTCCCCCTCACCCCTCTCTCCGTGCAGTCGGGCGCATCCAGCTTCGGGGAGAAGTTCTCCCGTGTCAAGTTCTCGCCGTCACTCACGCTGTTTGGCGGCAAGCCCATGGAGGGCTGGATCGCGGTCACGGTCAGCGGCCTGGTCACCGTGTCTCTGCTCAAGCCCAACGGGCAGGTGCTGACGTCCACCGAGAGCCTGTGTCGGCTGCGAGGCCGCGTGGCGCTGGCCGACATCGCCTTCACCGGCGGCGGCAACATCGTGGTGGCCACGGCGGATGGCAGCAGCACGTCGCCTGTGCAGTTCTACAAGGTGTGCGTGAGCGTGGTGAGCGAGAAGTGCCGCATCGACACGGAGATCCTGCCCTCGCTCTTCATGCGCTGCACCACCGACGTCAACCGCAAGGACAAATTCCCCGCCATCACGCACCTCAAGTTCCTGGCCCGAGACATGTCGGAGCAGGTGAGTCACGGGAGCCGGGGTGGCCTGGCTGCCTCTGCTTCCGGGGGCCACTCTACCACGTGAGCCAAAGTGCAACTTGTAGTTTTTGAGTAGTTACTTGTCGATAAGAGTCTCTGGGAGCCAGTGTGGTGGGGTGGCTCACACCTGTAATCCTAGGTACTGAGGAGGCTGAGATCTGAGGATCAGAGTTCAAAGCCAGCCTGGGCACAAAAGGAACTGAGATTCTTATCTCCAATTAATCTCTAGAAAAGGGGAAGTGGGGCTATGGCTCAAGAGTAGGGTGGTAGCCTGGAGCTGAAGAGCTCAGGGACAACACCAGGCCCAGTTCAAGCCCCATGATCCACCAAAAAAAAATAAAGAGTCTCATGGGGACTTTTCTGCCCAGGCAGGCTTTGAACCACGATCCTCAGATCTCAGCCTTCTGAGTAGTTAAGATTACAGCCATAAACCACCAGCACCTGGCACCTTTTCAGCTTTTTAGTGGTTCATTGGAGATGAGTCTCATGGCTTTAAACCATAACCCTCAGATCTCAGCCTCCTGAGTAGCTAGGATTACAGGCGTGAGCCACCATGCCTGGCTTGATGGCTTCTCCGTGTCCACTCCGTCAGGTGAAATCACATAGCCATAGGTTCTGGGATCCAGATGGGCCAATACTCACTGCCTCCAGCTTTGCTGGGTTCATTGTTCTCATGAACTCTTGTCGTGCTTCCTCTCCTTCCCCCCACACCTCCACCAGGCAGCGGCCCTCCATGCTGATGTCCACTGCCAGTACAGCCTCTATCACTGGACTTGGGTGGGCTAGCACAGAGCAGGCTGGACTCCATGGCGGGCCTGTGATAGGGGGCTTGCGGGGTGCGTGCAGGACAGAGCTACTGTGAGTACCCAGGGCTCTGGGCAGACATGGATGGCTGGGCCCTGGTTCTTACTGCGCTGCCCTCCAGGTGCTCCTGTGTGCATCCAGCCAGACAAGCAGCCTGGTGGAGTGCTGGTCCCTGCGGAAGGAGGGGCTTCCTGTGAACAACATCTTCCAGCAGATCTCTCCTGTGGGTAAGTGTCTGCAGGCAAGGGTCTGGTCTCCCTTGGGTGAGTTTCTTGTGAGTGGATGAGTCTCCGTGGGAGGGTGAGTCTCTCGTGGAGTCACAGGAGCCCCCACCTGCCTTTCAGAGGGCACGTGGGGAATTTCGGCCATGGAGCTTTGGGCATGTTAGGCAAATACCCTGTTGCCCCCTGCTTTTTTTTTTTTTTTTTTTTTTTTTTTGCCAGTCCTAAGGCCTGAACTCAGGGCCTGAGCACTATCCTTGGGGCTTTCTCAATGCTAGTGCTTTACCACTTGAGCCACAGCACCACTTCCAGCTTTTTCTGTATATGTGGTAGCCAGGAATAGACCCCAGGGATTTGTGCAAGCTAGGCAAGCACTCTACCATGCTCTACTAGGCTATGCTTCCAGCCCTGCCCCCTGCCCTGGGGGCTAACTTTTGTGTGCATCTCAGCTGTTCTTCCTCTTTAAGTTCGGAAGAGGCTGTTGTCATCCTGGCCCACTTGAGGAAAAGTAATCTTCCTCACCACTATCACAGTGGGGAGCTGGCAGAACACTTGGTGCAAAGGTCCTGGGGCAGGAGAGCAGTGGGCAGAAGCAAGATGAATCAGTGACAGGGAAGATCAGCAGTATACACAGGCCGAAGTGCAGTACTTGTCCTAAAAGTCATCGTGAAACTATGATTGGAGAGAAAGATGAGGCTGGGGACTCACTGGCTTTGGCTAAACAAGGACCTTCCACCCCTAGTCTCTCCTTTAGTCCTTCCTCTGACCAACCCTCCCAGCACCCCCAGAGCTGACACCTTCCCTGGCTGGCCGCCCAGCTCCTGCCTGTCGGCTGCCTGCTGAGATGTTTTGCAGCAGATGAAAGCCAGCTTGGCCTTCTGCTGATTAACGCTAATGGGCCCTTGAGTGGCCAAGCATTCAGGAGCAGGAATCGGAAGCCACTAATGAAGCCGTGTCAAGAGGCCCTCCCGACTCTGCGGCCTGCGCTGCGGGGGGCCTGCACTGTGGGGGCCTGCGCGGCGGGGGCGGTTACGTCAATGGCCTATTGTGGCTGCCAGACGGCCGCCCTCCCACAGCCGACTGTGAGTCACCAGGCTTAGCTGGCTCAATGACGCCACCTGCCTCATGGCCACAACCCTTGTCCCCAGGCAGTCGTCTGTGTCCTGTGCAGGTGGGACGTTGGTTCCTGCCTCCAGCCCAGCCCCGCCCCCCTCACCCACGGGGACAACCCTCAGCTTGGTGTTCTGGAGGGGAAAGAGGTGACAACCCTGTCATCTAGAAGCCTGGATGCCTGCTGTGTGGGGCTTTGTCACAGCTGCCAGCTTACTGCTGGGGTCTGTTACTGTAACTGTCCCCATGAGACACAGATGTCCACAGGACAGACCCCTCCCATAGCCTCTCACTCTGTGATCTCAACTACAGTGCACATTTTCTTCTGGGCCATTTTGGGTGGGGTGGGTGCAGGGACTCCCCGTGTTGCCAGGCAGGCGCTGTGAACAGATCCCAACAGCTCTTTGAGGTCTAACCCACATCCCTTCCTGCCACTGCTCTATCTCAGCCTCAGGCTATCACTCTAGGGACTTTTGGCTTCTGGCTGGGCACAGGTTCCTGAGCTGACTGTCCCTCATGGGCCTGTATCATGCTGGGAGGGGGTGGGGGTCCCCACGGCTTGTTGGTGGGCAGGCTTCCACCTAAGACTTTAGGCCAGAAACAGAAAACCTACTTGAGCTGGGTGAGGGCAAGCTGGGAATCCAGACTGCATGGCCTTGAGGTCAGCCTGTGGCCAATCAGGAGGGCGTGTCCATCAGTTCTCCCTCTCCTGCTTTGCATAAAACTGCAGCACTGAATCCCATTGGCCCACCCTGAACCCACTAGGTGGGTCTGGAGTCCTCTGATTGGCCAGGCCAGGGTCCTCTTCTTGGGTCAGGGCCGGGGGGGGGGACACGGGGGGGGGCTGGGGCACTGGCACTATTACCACCTTTCAGTCTGACCTTGTCCTATCCAATGTTCCAGTTGGTGACAAACAGCCCATGATCCTCAAATGGCGTATCCTGTCGGCCACCAATGACCTGGACCGTGTGTCGGCTGTGGCACTGCCCAAGCTGCCCATCTCACTCACCAACACTGACCTCAAGGTGGCCAGCGACACCCAGTTCTACCCTGGCCTCGGTACACGGAGAGAGTGTGGAATGTGGTCCCAGCGTGGCTCCTGATGGCCACGCCCACGTGCGCGATGGGCTCCCAGGACTGAGGCGTGGTTTACTCTGCTGTCATGGCAGCATACCGTGACTCGGGCCCTCTCCTCCCCAGAGCTTGCTCACTTGCTTCCTGGTGACTGAAAAGGACACTTGTCAAAGTCTGCCCGAGGCTGGGGGCCCTTATCTGTAGCCCCAGAGGGCCTACCTGCTGAAGTCTTGGCAGAGCTCAGCATGGCTGTTGGCTGGTCATTTAGCTCTCAGGGGACAAGTGGGAGGGTTGACGGCCCCTGACAGTTGTCATGCAGTGCCACGTGGCTTGCTCTACGGTTCTAAGAGCTGCCAGGCCTCGGGCAGCGCAGCTTCTCCTGACCTCTGGTCTTGTCCATGCCACGGTGAGGTTCTTGGGTCCTGGACCAGGGGTTTCCAGGGCCCCTCCAGTGGGCGCCCTCTCCACCTGTCCCCTAGAGGTGCCTATCGGCCCTGCCCAAGCTGGCTGCAAGGAACCTGGTTAGAGCCTGAAGCCCCTTGGGTCTCAGGTCCTGAGGAGCACAGCTGTTCTTCCCCACGGACAAGAGCAGGGGACCCCTGGCACGGGCTCTTCCTCCACTCTGACCCCATGCCTGTATTCCCAGGGCTGGCACTGGCATTCCACGATGGCAGTGTCCACATTGTGCACCGGCTCTCCCTGCAAACCATGGCCGTGTTCTACAGCTCCGCTGCCCCGCGCTCCTTGGACGAGCCTGCTGTCAAGCGCCCCCGCACCACAGGCCCCGCCGTCCACTTCAAGGCCATGCAGCTATCCTGGACATCTCTGGCCCTCGTGGGCATCGACAACCACGGAAAGGTGAGTGCCAGAGCAGACTGCAGGTGGAGCTCCAGAGGGAGGGAGGGCGCCCTGAGCCCTCCCTGCCCCATCAGTGGGCACTGACCTCCAAGCCTGCTGTATACTACGCCGGATCAGAGGGGACAACTGTGGTGGACACCTCACGTGTCACAGAGGCCACAGTGTCCCATGTAATACCACACGGGAGCCTGATGTGCACTGAGAGCCATTAGGGCAAAGGACAAATAGCATGTGTGTGCCATGCACTTGTGTGCTACAGGCAGCAGCCCCTCCCCACAGCCCACAGGTCCCCAGAGGTCCACATCCGGTCCCTGTACACTGTGGCCCGCCTGTAAGATGGCCCAGCCCTGCAGATCTCTGTCTGGCAGGACTCTTGTCTGCTGAGGTCTCTGCAGACACCTTGGCACTGCTGGTGGCTTTCTGCCAACACTGTCACCTTGAACTCAGAGTCTTGTACTCTCTCTGTTGGCTTTTGTTTTTCCAGTCCTTGGCCTTGAACTCAGGGCCTGGGCACTGTCCTTGGGTTTTTCTCAAGGCTAGTGCTCTACCACTTGAGCCACAGCACCCCTTCTAGTATTTTCTATGTATGTGGCATCAAGGAATTGAACCCAGGGCTTGGGACATGCTAGGCAAGCACTCTACCACTAGTCCATACATACTCCTGGCTCTCTCTTGGCTTTTTGCTCAAGGATAGTGCTCTACCACTTGAGCTGTACCTCCCCTCCTTGCCTTTCTAAATGGGCACTGGCGGCTCACACCTATAATCCTAAGTACTCAAGAGGCTTAGATCTGAAGATCACGGTTCAAAGCCAGCCAGGGCAGGAAAATTCGTGAGAGTCTTTAATGAATCACCAAGTCTGGAAGTGGAGCTATGACTTAAGTGGTAGAGCACTGGCACTCATTGGGTGGTCCTGAGCTTTGAACTTGGAGCCCTGCCCTTGCTTCTCCAAGTCCTCTTCTGCTTGAGCCACTCAAATGGCCATCCACAGGGCTGGCAGGCCCAGAAGGGCAAGGGCAGGAGGCGGGGCGCACGCTCCCACCCATACCCCCATCTCGCCTCTCTGCCTCCCACAGCTCAGCATGCTCCGGATCTCACCCTCCCTGGGCCACCCACTGGAGGCCAAGCTGGGCCTGCAGCACCTGCTCTTCCTGCTGGAGTACTGCATGGTGACGGGCTACGACTGGTGGGATATCCTGCTGCACGTGCAGCCCGGCATGGTGCAGAGCCTGGTAGAGAAGCTGCATGAGGAGTACATGCGCCAGAAGCCCGCCCTGCAGCAGGTGGGCTCTGCCCGGGCCACAAAGGCGGGGGGGCGGGGGGGGGAGTGGGCTCCCAGCCATGAGAACCAATGGATCCCCAACCAGTTGCCAGGTTTCAAACCTGGCCTGGAGGACGCTTCTGTGGGGGAAGTCCTGGGGCCCTGAGTGTGAAACTCGGGGTTCTAAACCCAGCAATGCAATCAGAAGTGGTTCTCAGCTAGACCCCAATGGCTCATGCCTATAATTCTAGCTACTCAGGAAGCTGAGATGGAAGGATGGTGGTTCAAAGACAGCCCAGACAGAAAAGTCTGTGAGACTCCTATCTCCACCACCAGAAAACCAGAAGTGGAGTTGTGGCTCAAAGTGGTAGAATGCTAGCCTTGAGCTCAGAGACAGTACCTAGGCCTTGAGTTCAAGTCTTACCACCCACCCGAACAAAAAAGCTGAAGGACAGAGCATAGGCCCTGAGTTCAAGTCCCAGTACCAGTGCAAAGAAACAAAACCAAACCAAACCATGGTTCTTAGGCAGGACTTAAAGGACAGAAGCCCTATGTGTGGTAGGCCCAGAGCTGACCAGAATGACACCTGCCACTGACAGCCCCAACTGTGTGGAACCCCGGAGTGTCTCACACTGTCTTTCCTGCCGGGCTGAGTTTCCTTCTTCCCTCAGCGATGTGGACACTTGGAGACCCACTGATTGCATGGGCCTCCCCACAGCTGAGCTGGATGTAGGGAGAGGCCCCGCTGTGGCCTTGGCTGCCCGCTCACTGCCCGCCCCCCCAGGTCCTCTCCACGCGCATCCTGGCTATGAAGGCCTCCCTGTGCAAGCTGTCGCCGTGCACGGTGACCCGCGTGTGCGACTACCACACGAAGCTCTTCCTTATGGCCATCAGCTCCACGCTCAAGTCCCTGCTGTGCCCGCACTTCCTCAACACACCCGACAAGAGCCCCGGCGACCGCCTGGCCGAGATCTGCGCCAAGATTACTGACGTGGGTGAGTGCCGCCCGGCCGCGTCCGCTCCCTGTCATCCCTGGCTGTGGAGGGATTCAGGCCCATGGTGGAAAGTGTACACCAAAGCCGGCTCCCCCGACACAGCCCGGGAGCTGTGGACCCTCACCTCCTCCTGTTTGGGGGAGGTACTGGGGCTTTGACTTAGGCTCGTGCTTGCTGGGCAGGCACTCTTAACACCTGAGGCAGGCGCGCGCACACACACACACACACACCCACCCCTTTTTGTGCTTTCCTTATTTTTCAGACAGGGTCTCATATTTCCTCAGTTCCCAGTCATAGGCTTTTGCTAACTTTCTGCCTGGGCTGGCCACGAACCACCATCCACCCAAGCTGGGATTCCAGGTGTGAACCACCACACCACATCTGTCACTTTTCTATATTTCTAGCAGGGCTTGGTGGCTCACGCTTATAATCCTAGCTACTCAGGAGGCTGAGATCTGAGGATGAAGGTTCAAAGCCCACCTGGGCACAAAAGGACCTGAGACTCTTCTAGAAAAGGGGAAGTGGGGCTTGGCTCAAGGGAAGGGTGGTAGCCTTGAGCTGCAGAGCTCTGGGACAGCGCCTAGGCCGAGTTCAAGCCTCATGACCTACGGGCGTGTGCCACCACACCCCCCTTGCGTGTGATAATTTCAGTAGGACGCCTCTGAGATCGCCGTGACAGGTGTCCGCTGGGTCTGCTAGATACTGGGGCAGGGGTGCTCACAGTTGCAGGAGGTAGAGCTCCCCTTCAAGGTGGGACACGTGGTCCTCAGAGTCCCTGCAAAGGCACCCAGTTATGCAGAGGGCCCTGGGCCCATACAAGGTGGGTGTGGGGCCTGTGCATAAAGCCCGATCAGCTCAGCCACGCCGCCACTGGCCTTGGCGAGTTGAGCGCATGGCAGATTGGAGGACAGGTTGCCGGGGTGGGGGGTGGGGGCATGGTGCTGAGTCCGTCCACATGCGCACTGCACACGTCACTCTCTCAGGAGGGCCCAGGCAACCTTGAGCGCCCACACATGTCTCCCTGCAGACATCGACAAGGTCATGATCAACCTCAAAACGGAGGAGTTCGTGCTGGACATGAGCACGCTCCAGGCGCTGCAGCAGCTCCTGCAGTGGGTGGGCGACTTTGTGCTGTACCTGCTGGCCAGCCTGCCCAACCAGGTGCGGTCCAGCCCTCCTCTGCCCGCCCCCAGCCCCTCCTCCTGTGGCCTCTCCACAAAGCCCTGCCCACAGTCCCTGACGCCTCTCAACTCTGCCTCTGATCCCTCCCTCATCTCTCTCCCATGCCCAACCAATTTTGTTTGTCTCGTGCCAGTCTTGGGGCTTGAACTCAGGGCCTGCATGCTGTCCCTTAGCATTTTTGTTGTTGTTGTTCAAAACTGGCACTCTACCACTTGAGCCACAGCTCCACTTCCAGCTTTTTGGTGGTAAATGGGAAGTAAGAGTCTTGCAGACTTTCCTGCCTGGCCTGGCTTTGAACCTGCTCCTCAGATCTCAGCCTCCTGCGTAGCTGGGGTGACAGGTGTGAGCCAGCAGCCCCTGGCTCATCCCTCACTTTAGCTGAGGCTTGAGGACACAGGACAGGTCGCCCCTGCTCCCCTCCCCTCCCCAGACCCCCCAGGTACACATGTCCATTTGCCTTGTGGGCTGTGTGTCCCTTGCTTCCCCGGGGTCTCACAAGTCCCGTGAGTTCCGGCCAGCAGTGCTCTCTGGTGTCTTTCAGCCCAGGCCCTGGGACGCTGGGGCCAGGAGCTAGAAGCCCTTGTCCCCACCCCTCCACTCCAGGGAAGAGCCAAGGGCCGGTCATGGCTGGTTCTCACACCAGCCACCTCTGCCCAGGGCTCACCGCTTCGACCAGGCCACAGCTTCCTGCGAGATGGGGCCTCCCTGGGCATGCTTCGAGAGCTGATGGTTGTCATCCGCATCTGGGGCCTGCTGAAGCCCAGCTGCCTGCCTGTGTACACCGCCACCTCCGACACGCAGGACAGCATGTCCCTGCTCTTCCGCCTGCTCACCAAACTGTGGATCTGCTGTGAGGCGCCTCTTCCTTCCCATCTCCCCACCAGAATCCAAGTCCTGGATGTCTCCCTACCAAAGTATAAGCCCTGCAGTTAGACACAGCTGTCTTGACTCTCGGGCGATCCTTGGCCATCAGTGCCAGGTGTCTTGGGTTACTGGGTGAGACATGTCTGGACAGCCATGCTGCATATCTTGAGTTTCTGTGTCCAGTCAGGGCTCAACAGCTTCCTGTTCCTCAGCGGAAAGACTAGGGCCCTGGAAAAGCACCTTCCCGGGGTTCCAGCCAGGGCAGGGCAGAGCCATACGAAATAGAGCCAGGAGCCCCAAGGAAACTCAGTCCTCCAGATCGCAATTGGCAGAATTCCTGGCAAGCTGCTGAACTTGGGGTCCCCCCTTCTCCTTCCTGTAGGCCGGGACGATGGCCCAGCTAGTGAGCCTGACGAGGCGCTGGTGGACGAATGCTGCTTACTGCCCAGCCAGCTGCTGGTGCCCAGCTTGGACTGGCTGCCCGCCAGCGACAGCCTGGTGAGCCGCCTGCAGCCTAAGCAACCGCTTCGTCTGTTCTTTGGCCGGGCACCCCCACTTCCTGGCAATGCCACCACCCTGCAGCTGGACGGCCTGGTCAGGTATGTGCTGCCCCTGTGCCCAGGCTCGCTCTGGGGTACTTCTTCCCTCCCTGCCACTCCCTCCGTCACGCCTGCCCTGGGCCTTAGCCTGGCCTGTCTCTGGAGAAGGTTCCCCACGATCTGTCACCTTATCCCAGAACCCAGGACTCCTGAGGGTCCTCCTTCCAGCAGCTTTCAGGGCTGAGCATGCGTGGAAGCAAGTCTCGTCCCAAACGTAGCCTGCCTGAGCTGTGGCGCTGAGAGAAAGGAGCTGGAGGCTCACGCCTCTCACCCTGGCAACTGAGGAAGCTGAGATCAGAGGATCCAGATGCGAAGCCAGCCGGGGCAGAAGAGTCTGCGAGACTACCTCCAAACAACCAGCAAAAAGCTGGGACTGGAGGCATGGCTTAAGTGGTAGAGCGTGAGCTGTGACAGGCCATGAGTTCATACCTCAGAACTGGCAAGAAAAAAGAAAATTCTGACCTTCTCAGTGGGCTTTGAAGCCTTCCAGCCTGTGGTTTGCACATATAATTGTGATTTTCCTTCATTTTATTTATTTGGCAGCACTAGAGATAGACTTCGGTCTTGCACCATTAGGTGAGGGCTACACACTGAGCTGCCCCTACCCTCACGTGCACGCATGTGTGTGTGTGTGTGAGTGTGAGTGCACACTCGTACGGGGCGTGAACTCACTGCCTCATGTTGTTGTTAAGCTTTTCCTCTCACAGTTGGCTCTCTGCTACTTACAGCCACACCTCTCCTCCAGTCCAGCATCTTACTGGTTAATTAGAGATGAAGGATTAGGGTCTTTTTATTTTGCCAGGGTTGGCTTTGAACCTCGTCCTCCACATCTCAACCTCCTGTATGTCTAGGATTACAGACACGAGCCACAGGCACCCAGATTGACGGTTTTGATGTGTGTGCCAGTCTTGGGACTTGAAATCAGGGCCTGGGCGCTGTCCCTGAGCTTCTTTTGCTCAAGGCTAGTGCTCTACCCCTTGAGCCACAGCACCACTTGCACTTTTCTGGTGGTTCACTAGAGATGAGTCTTAACACGCTTTCCTGCCCGGGCTGGCTTTGAACCGTGACCCTCAGATCTCAGCCTCTTGAGTAGATGACAGGCGTGAGCCAGCACACCCGGCTCCCGGGGCATGGTGGCCATGTTGCCGCTCTGGGGTGTGGAGGGTGGCAGCCCCACGCTGATCCCTCCACCGTCTCCTCTCATCCCAGGGCACCCGGCCAGCCCAAGATTGACCACCTGCGGAGGCTGCACCTGGGCGCCTACCCCACCGAGGAGTGCAAGGCCTGCACCAGGTGAGGACCCCCCTTCTGGACTCTGGGCAGCCTGGGGCTCTGAGGTGTCTAGGCATCTTGGGGGGAACCTGCATGTCCTGCCTCATCCCCCCAAAAAAATCCAGGAGCCCCGTGTGGCAGCGAATTGACGGCTCGGCGTCCTTGGCTGCCATGACGCAGGCTCCAGTGCCACATGCCCCAGCGTGGCCAAGCAAGCCAGGGAGCCCTGGGCCGTCTCTCCTGCTCAGGATGGCCAGGGGTGCCCTGGGTGCGGGGAACTGCATTCCCAGGGCAGGGGAACAACAAGTGCAAAGTCCAGAGGCGGGGGGAACAGGCCAGAGGAACACTGCTGTACAGGGCCGGCTGTCCTCGGCTCCCCCAGGTGCGGCTGTGTCACCATGCTCAAGTCACCCAACACCACGACAGCGGTGAAGCAGTGGGAGCAGCGGTGGATAAAGAACTGCCTGTGTGGAGGGCTGTGGCGGAGGGTACCCCTAAGCTACTCCTGAAACGGGGATACCGGTCACCCTGGGGATAGACTCACCAGGCCCACGATGCCATCCCTCACCCCGACAAAGGCCACGTCTGGTGCAGTGCTGCTATTTGCATGGCCAAGTGGCCTGGTGGTCACTGGCCAAGGCCAGAGGGACTCAGTAAAGCGCCTGACTGGGCTCAGCCCTGCCCTGCAGTTGTGTTGTCTGTCTCAGTTGGAGCCCAGGCGCCCCCTACAGTCACCCGCAGGTATGTCCAGGCCTCCGCCTTGGCTCCCAGTGGTGGCCCTGAATGTTCCTGGTTAGCCAGAAGCTGAGGGCTCGAACTTGGAAGTCTCGCCACTCAGAAGGCTGAGGATTGCGTTTGAAGGCAGCCCAGGCAGACAGTTGACGAGACTCTCAGCTCTCATGAACCAGCCAAAGCAGGAAGTGGAGCTGTGGCTAAAACGGTAGAGCACCAACCTCGAACAAAAGAGCCAAGTGGGAGCACAAGACCCTGAGTTCAAACCTCAGCACCCACTCTCTCACACACACACACACACACACACACACACACACACACACACACACACACACGTATGCACACCTAGAACGTCCCTGCTGTGTCCGCTGGCAGAGGTGGGGGCCGTGGGGTGAGGCTACTTGAGCCTCCTGCCTTGATCTCCCACCAGTGCCCGAGGGAGCTAGACGGAATAAATAACTGTGCCTCAGGCCTTGGTTGTCCCTGTGGTTCTGTGTGGCCTTTGCCCTTAGCACTGTTCCCCTTGGATGCCCACATGGATGGAGCACTGAGCATGTGTCAGGGGCAGGGAGCCCGCATGGGCTGAGAGTGGGCATGGTGGATGAGGACCCTGGTCTCTCCAGCCCTGTCACACGACAGCGGGGGCTCTGGGTTTCTGGGCTCAGCTGGCTCAAGCTGGCACTGAGTTGGCTGAAGCCAGCAGGGGCTCTGTCTTCACACAGCAGCCAGGAATGGTCTGCCAGTCCCCTGCTGGCCAGCCCAGTCCCTGCTAATTACTTCTGCTTGCTTTCTGGAGGCTGAGAGGCAGCACCCCGTGGAGGAGGAGTGCAGAGGATGCAGGGGGCCTGCGCGCGCGGGCCCTGCTTGTGGATAGGGTGGACGGGCCCCCTGAAGGCTGAGCAGGGCTCGAGACCAGGTCAGCTCAGACCGAGTTCTGACCTCATGCTGAGGCTCTGCCGCTCTTCCAGCGACAATGACCTGGCCTCCCACTCTGATGTCATCATGGGGTGGGGGGGAGAGGGGAGATGGTTTCCTTTTTCTTTGTTTGTGCCCATTGTGGAGGTTGAACTCAGGGCCTGAGCCTTGTCCCTGAGCTTTTTGGCTCAAGGCTAGTGCTCTACCCCTTGTGCCACAGCTCCACTTCCGGCTTTCTACTGGCTCATTGGAGATAAGCATCTCACAGAATTAGGATCCAGTATGTTGCAAAGGGGATTGGCTGTTCTTAACCCCACCCTGACAGTACCTGATCCCAAGGTCAGCAACAAGGGACACCTGCCATGTATTACTTGACCCATTTCTCAGTTACAGGCAGGGCAGGATGCTGCTGGCACTGTCTCACCTCTCCAGCCCTCTGAGCACCCTCTGGCTGCAGCATGAGGCCAGAGAGCCTTAGAGCTGGCTGCCGGTCCCCCACTCCATGGGAAGCTCCCCCTACTACGACTGCCCCAGCCCTGCGGCACAACCTGCCCCGCAGAAGCAGGATCTGCATGCCCAGGATACCCCTGCAGCCTGCTCTTCTTTCTCTTTTGGCACTCATGGGGCTTGAACTCAGGGCCTGGGTGCTGCCCCTGAGCTCCTTTGCTGAAAGCTAGCACTCTACCACTTTGAGCCACAGCTCTACTTTGATTTTCTGGTTTTCTCGTGGTTCATTGGTGATAACAGACTTGTCTGCCCAGACTGGCTTTGAACCACAATCCTCAGATCTCAGCCTCCTGAGGAGCTAGGATTACAGGTGTGAACCCACCTGCACCTGGCAAAGGCCCTATGAGTTACCTTCCATGCATAGAAATAGCTGCCAAAGACAAACCATGTGCTGGTGGCTCACTCCTGTAAGCTACTGAGGAGACTGAGATCTGAGTGGCATGGTTCAAAGCTACCCAAGTAGGAAAAGTCCACAAGACTCCAGCCAAAAAAAAAAAAAAAAAGCCCGGCAAAAAGCTGCAAGTAGGGACCAGGAGTGTGGCATAGTGGTAGAGTGGTTGCCTAGTATGTACAAAGCCCTGGGTTCGATTCCTACGTACCATGAACACACACAAAAAAGCTGGAAGTAGTGCTGTGGCTCGAGTGGTAAAGCGTTAACTTTGAGTAAGTCCAAAGACAGTGCCCAGGCCCTGAGTTCAAGCCCCAAGACTGGGGAAAAAAAAAAAAAGCTGCAAGTAGAGCTGTGGCTCACAGTGGTAAAAACACTATTCCTTGAGCAAAGAAGTTCCAGGCAGCACCCAGACCCTGAGTTCAGACCTCAGTATAGACACAAAAACAAATAAATAAAAGTGCCCAGAGGAAGGTAGTTTCAGGGTGAACAAGCCAATTCCATGTCTTCATTCCCAGGGGAACAGGTGACTTTTCTTCTCAGAGCCTCATCCTCCCCATGCACTGCGGCCCTCCCCGTGGCTGTTCCTCCACAGAGGAGAAAAGGCATTCCTCTATCACCTGTTAGGTCACTGCTCAAAAGGGAGCTTAGGTCCAGGGGTGCTAAGTCACCCCAGCCCCTAGCAGGTTTGCTGACCAAGAGAATCATTACCTCTTTGAGCCTGTTTCCCCTGCTCAGACTACACTGCCATCTCCACCCAGTCGTGGAGTCTTGCTGGGCAACTGGGGTGAAGATAAAGAAAGGTGTGCGGGAGGGGCGACATCAGCTCCTCCATCCTAGACTCTGGGAAGGCGAGGGCGCCGCTGTGTGGCCGGTCTCGGAAAGACACCTGGTCTTCAAGGTGGAAAGGCATTGGGTCTCTGGGCTCATGCCACGGGCGCCCCCAGGCCCCCCGCCGGGCCAGCCTCCCTCGGGCCGCGCTCCACCCCTGCCCCGCTGCAGGTGTTCAAGGACCGGCAGGACCCGGGATTAAATGCCTTTATTTTTTGTGTTCAAGGCTACCGCTCTACCACTGGAACCACGACTCCACTTCCAGCTTTTGTTTTTGCTGGCTTCGAACCTTGATCCTCAGCGCTCACCCTCCTGAGTAGCTAGGATTTAAAGGCTTGCATGCCTTTAAGGTTGGGCTCCAAGTGCTGTCATTGTCGTCAGCTCGTAGATTCCGTAGGTTCCGTAGGTTCCGTTCGGGTCTCCCCGCCCTGCTATAATGTCGTCAATCCAGGCCAAGTAGCTCGACACCCGCGTGTAGATGCCGGGCTTCTTGCGGTTGCCGCAGACGCGGGATCCCGACGTGACCACGCCCTCGATCACGCCCTGACATACCAGCGGGCCGCCGGAGTCGCCCTGTGATGGGGGAGACCTGGAGCGTCACCTCTACAAGGCCCTGCCCCTGCCAGCCTCACGCTCCGCCCAGGCGGGACACTGCAGTCCCGTCAATCCCAAGCCCCGCCCACCCAGGCCCCGCCCCTGCCAGCCTCACGCTCCGCCCAGGCAGGACGCTGGAGTCCTGTCAATCCCAAGCCCCGCCCACAGAGGCCCCGCCCCTGTCAGCCTAGTGCACCGCCCAGGCGGGACGCTGGAGTCCTGTCAATCCAAGCCCTGACCACTGAGGCGTCGGCTACATCCGGCCCCGCCCCCCCTTAAAGCCAGTCCCACCAGATCCTGGCTCCACAACTCCAGGGCCTCTCCTGCCCTAATTCTGCCACTCTCATCCTTACGTGACGTGTGTGTTTGTGTATGCCGGTCCTGGGGATTGAACTCACGGCCTGGGTGCTGTCTTTGAGCTTTTTCACTCAAGACTGGCCCTCGACCACTTGATCCACAACTCCGGCTCTTTGTTTGTTAGTCACAGAGCAGAGTTTTCCGGGCCGGGTGCTTATGTCTGTGATCCTATTCAGGAGGCTGAGACCTGGCAGTCGCAGTTCGAAGCCAGCTTGGGCAAGAAAGCCTGTGAGACTTTATTTTGTCCGTTTCAGGCGCTGTCTGAGCTCTTTCGCTCAAGGCTAGCCCTCTTTGAGCCACAGCACCACTTCCAGTTTTCTGTCTCTTAGACTTTTCGGTCCGGACTGGCTTCGAACTTCGATCCTCACATCTCGGCCTCCTGAGTAGCTAGGGTTACAGACGAGAGTCACTGATACTTTGAGCTTCACCCCTGAGCGCATCTCTCCCTTGCCCTTCTGACCAGCCCCTCCCTGCCAGTGACCTGTTCTTCACTCCAGCAGGCCCCGCCCCTTCGCCCAGAGCCTCTCCCCTCTCCACCTTAGCCTGGGTTCAGTTACCCATCCCTACACAAGCTCCGCCCCTTTACCGTAACCTCGCTCTATCCGGGTACCCGCCCTCCGAGGCCACGCCCCATCGCCAGCCCCGCCTCCAATGGCTCCTCCCCGTACCCCGCCCCATCTCGAGCCCCGCCCCTCGGCACGCCCCAGCGCCCCGCCCCTCGGCACGCCCCGCCCCAAGCACCCTGCAGCTGTCCCGGCGGTTGCTGCGGGCGCACATCATGCGCTCGGTGATGGCGCCGTCGTGGTGCGCGCGATGGTTGCAGGTGGCGCGGTCCATCACGGGCAGGAGCACGTGCTGCAGGCGGTCCGGCCGGCGCCCGGCGTGGCTGACCACGCCCCAGCCCGCCACGTCGCAGAGCGTGCCGGGCGCCACGTCGCGGTCCTCGCGCTGCCAGGGCAGGGGCCGCACGGCGGGGCCCAGCGCCGCCTTCTCCGACAGCTAGGGGTGGGGACGGGGAAGGACGTCAGAGTCGGGGGGCGAGGCGGGGCGGGGCGTGGCGGGGCGGGGCGAGGGCGGGGCCGGCCCACCTGCAGGAGGAGGAGGTCGTGGTCGATGGAGTCCCGCCGGCTGCCCGGGTGGGGCACGGCGCGCAGCACGTCGTACCGGCGCTTGGTGGGCTCGGGCTGCGACAGCGAGTGGGCGCCCAGGAGCACCTGCACCTCCGCATCGGCCCTGGGACGGAGCGAGGGCCGCGTCGGGGCGGGGTCCCCGTGGCAGCCTCCCCCACCGTGGCAGCCCTTCCCCACCGGGGCCTCCCTCCGCTCCCCGCTCCCCGTGCTCCCTGCTGGCCACTCACGCATCCTCCAGGCAGTGCGCGGCGCTCAGCACCCACTGCTCCGCCACCAGGGCGCCGCCGCACAGGTGGGTCCCGTTCACCTGCACCGACGCCATGTAGGGCCGCTGGTGGGCCGGGGCCTCCTGGCCCCCCAGGATCCGGCCCCGGGGCTGTGCCGCTGTGGTGGGCAGGCGAGGGGGAGAGCCGTGGGTGGACTTGAACCCCCATCTGACCTCACACCCTGTGCCGCGGAGCCGCGCTCACCGCGGAGCCTGCGCCCTGAGCCTCAAAGGCCTTCAGACCCCAGTGGCCATTGGCCAGTTTCAGGCCCTCACCTAATAGCAAGATGACAGAGCCTTTAGCTTGAAGAACGACCCCTTTGCGGGAATCTGCCCCCACGATCCGCCTGTCTGCTGGGACTTGGGGTGGGTCTCAGCTGACCTTCGCGCCCCTCCCACGTCCACTCACCGCACGCGGCCACCCCCAGGAGAAGCAGAGCCACCGGACGCAGCGTGGTGAACATGGCGGAGCCCCTGGGTCTGGGACAACAACCCAGGCAGCGCGGCCCGGAGCCCTTTTATAACCGGAGAGGGGGAAGCAGGGGAGGGGGCCCCATCTGCTGCTTCCGCAGTGGCCCAGCTGGGGAAAGAGGAACCCCCAGCCATAGGCCTCCAAGGTCTGAGCAGGCCCATGGGTGAGCCTCACCCCTCCCCCAGTCTAACCAGTGCCCACCCGGTGGGAAGCAGCCCCTGAGACAGGGCTAGACCACCTAGCCCTCCTCCCAGACCTCAAGTATCCTCCCAGCTTGAAGTTTCACAATAGCAGCCAGAGGCTGAGTGTGTCAACAATCCACTTCCATCTTCCTAACCCCCTATTTTCTTTCCCTGCCAGCTTGAAGAGAAAGTCCGGTAGGGATGAGGGCTTTTATGAACAGTCTTGACCCTGTACCCCCAATGGCCTTTCAGAGCCTGACCCTCCAAGTCTAATGTTGGGAAGATGGAAGGTACAGGTAAATGAAGAAAAGAAGGCAGAGTGGGGGCTGGGGGTTTGGCCTAGTGGTAGAGTGCTTGCCTCGCAGGCACGAAGACCTGGGTTCGATTCCTTGGTACCACATACAACACAGAAAACAAGCTTGAAGTGGTGCTGAGGTTCAAGTGGTAGAGCTCTAGCCTTGAGAAAGTCTAAGGACAGTGCTCAGGCCCTGAGCTCAAGCCCAGGACTGGCAAAAAAAAAAAAAAAAAGAAAGAAAGAAAGAAAAAGGAAAAGAAGGTGACAGAGTGGAACCTTCAATCAGGAAAGCTAACTGGGAACTGTTGAGATTTCTGTCATCAGGTGTGACAATCCAGGTTCCTGAACCATGTCAGGAGTTGGATTCTGGTATCTCCTTTCTTCCTTGATGGGACTTGTCCTTTCCACAGTTTCTTCTTATGGTCCTAAGAACACTAAATTGACTGATGGCTCCATGAATCGGCCCCTCCTAACATTCCCCATTAGGGCCAGGAGTGTGGCCTAGCGGTAGAGTGCCTGCCTCGCATGCACGAAGCCCTGGATTCAAATTCCTCAGTATCACATACTCAGAAAAAGCTGGAAGTGGTGCTGTAGCTCAAGTGGAGGAGCGCTAGCCTTGAGAAAGCCCAAGGACAGTGGCCAGGCCCCAGGACTGGCCAAAAAAAAAAAAGCAATTTGTCAGAGATAGATAGGTTAGATTTAGATCTCAGATTGTGCAAACAAGAACATCCAAAGTTGCAACCAAATTTGGGAAGTATCCAGGAACCCAGCTAGAAGGAACAGTTCAGTAAACAACTCTGAACTTGCACAGCTACTGCTGACAGGCAAATTCTCCAAGCTGTATTTAGTGGACATGGGGATCACAAGGTAGGAGGGGGAGAGGATGGGCGGGGCTTCCCAGGAAAGGGAAGTGGGCGGAGCCAATGGTACAGCCAAAGGCCATGAGGGTAGGGACAGGGTGAGGGGCTCAGCATGCTTCCCCCACACTACCCACATATCAAAAGAGAGTCCATGCCAGGCCCTGATGGCTCACATCTACAACCCTGAGACTCAGCAGGCTGAGACCTGAGGATCACACTTCAAAGCCAGCCCAGGCAGGAATTCCTGTGAGACTTGAGACGCATCTCTCATGCACCAAAAAGCCAGAAGTGGAGCTCGGCTCAAGTGGTAGAGCCCTAGCCTTTCGGGGGGAAAAAAAAAAAGTCGAGGGCAGTGCCCAGGCTCTGAGTTCAGTCCTCAGGACACACACACACACACACACACACACACACTCACGCACACAGAGGTTCAAGAGGTTCAGACTGGGCCAGGTTGGCACTGTGCCTACTGGGTGGCTCTGTGTCATTGAACCTACCCAGTACTGGGACTTGAACTCAGAACTTCATGCTTGCTAGCTATTCTACCATTTAAGCCATCCCCTCAGCCTCTTTCTGCATGGTTTACAATGTAGGGTCTTGGTTTGTGTTGGGACAGGCCTGGGCTGCAATCGCACAGCCTGGAGGCTCTGGGGATGATGACAGGGAAAAGACCAGGTGCTGGTGGCTCATACCCTTAGGAGGCTGAAATCTGAGAGTCCACGTTCACAACCAGCCAGGGAAGGAGAGTCTCTGAGACTCACCTCCAATTAACCATCAGAAAGGCAGAAATGAGTTGGGCGCAGTGGCTCACGCCTGTCACCCTAGCTACTCAGAAAGCTGAGATCTGAGGCTCACAGTTCAAAGCCAGCCCCAGCACTGAAGTCTGTGAGACTCTTATCTCCAATTAACCACTAGAAAATGGAAAATGAGACTGAAGCTCCAGGGGTAGGGCGGTAGCCTCGAGCTGAAGAGGTCAGGGACAGCGCCCAGGCCCAGTGTTCAAACCCCACAACCACTCCACCACCACCAAGAACAACAGCAACCAAAAAAAGGTAGAAATGAAGCTGTGGCTCAAATGGTAGAACACCCCAGCGTTGAGCGACAAAGCTATTTGAGGACACCAGGTCCTTCGTTCATGGCCCAGTACCGTCAATCAAAAAACAGAAAGAAAAAGAAGGAAGGGAGGGAGAGAGGGACAGACATTTCTTGCCCTAAGGCCTTGGCATTGCTTCCACTAGGTGGCGGTGTACTCGAGAGACACGGCATCACTACTGACTTCTCAAGGCTCATTCACACTGACAGGGAGCAGAGACACATGTTCTACAAAACATCAGGCACTTTTATTGTTCAGCAACAGAAAAGAGCCTCGTGGGGAGCTGAGGCAAGTTGGCTGGGGTGGCCTGCCCTAGTGGATGCCGCTTGCTGGGGCTGTGGAGTGGGGAAGGGTGAAGTTGTCCTGTGGTCTAATAATGGAGTTAATCCAGTTGGCAAACTCTGCCACTGGTGCGAAGGCATCGGGGTAGACGCCGGAACCACAGCTTCCCCGGATGAAGGAGTCGATACCCTGGACCAGCTTGTTGCAGACCAGGGGCCCACCAGAGTCTCCCTGTGCAGAAGGAGAGGGTCTGAGGCTCCATCTCCAGGCTCCATGCCTGCCCACCGGGGGAGGGAGGGGGAGGGAAAGACCTTCGTGGTGTGTGACCACTGTGTGTAGCTGGGCCTGGGTGCAGAGGGAAGCACGGGGTACTTACAAAGCAGATGCCAGCCCGCCGGTGTGGAACGATTGTGCACACGTTTACACGGCGTCGGCACTGAGATGTCACCACAGTGACGTTGAGTTCCTGCAGGACGCTGGGTACTGGCCGGTTGGTGCCCAGCCTGCCCCAGCCCATGGCCAGGCACTGAACCCCATTACCCACTCCTTGGCCCTGGGCTGGCAGCCTCGCCACCTGAACATTGGCATTGATTTTGGCTGATCCATTGAGCTGCAGTCAGAGGCATCAGAGACCAGGATGTTAAGGGGAGGCAGCAGAAGGGCACCCTCCCTACTCAGAGCCTCAGTTTCCCCATCTGTAATCCACAAGGCTGCCCCTGGAGGTGGGTAGAGGTCAGTACATATAGCAGGTGTTCAAAAGGGCTGTCTCTGGTTTGTTTGTTTGCTTTTGTAGGTCATGGGGCTTGAACTCTGGGCCTGGACGCTGTCCCTGAGCTCTTCAGCTCAAGGCTACCACTTTAGTGCCCCGGCTGGCTTTGAACTGTGATCCTCAGATCTCAGCCTCTTGAGGGGCTGAATGACAGGTGTGATCAGCCTGCCTGGCTTCTGCCATCATTTCACAAGCAAAGAGTCAGGACAGAGAGGAAATCGTCTCAGGTTTTCCACCCGGCTAGGCGCCAGTGGCTCGAGTCTGTCATCCTAGCTACTCAGGAGGCTGACATGGGAGGCTCATAGTTTGAAGCCAGCTCAGGCAAAAAAAATCCATGAGACTCTTCTCTCCAAAAAGAAAAAAAGAAGCAAAAAGCTAGACGTGGAGCCGTGGCTCAAGTAGGAGAGCCCTAACCTTGAGCCTGAAAAAGCTCAGAGACGGCCCGGGCCCCTAAGCACTCAGGCCCCAGCACCCCACACGCCACACAATCACCGAGGAGGGATGAACTCTTGCCCCAATTCCCAAAGACAGGACTGTCCTGCACAGGCTGGGTGGACACAGGGGTTTGTTGACTGACAACGGATGGAAACTTTCCTTCCCCCCCCCCCATCTCATTTAACCCCTTCACTGCCCTCCCAAGGGCTGGTTACCCAAGTAGGAACTGAGGTGCAGAGACAGGAAGAGGTACCCGGTGAGACCTGCCCCCCCATCCGACCCTCCCCACCGTGTCGCAGCCCCTGGGTTCCCACCCCCGCCCCCCACTGTGTCCCACAGCCCCTGGGTTCCCCCTCACCTCCCCCCACCGTGTCCCGCAGCCCCCGGGTCCCCCGCCCCCCACCGTGTCCCGCAGCCCCCGGGTCCCCCCTCGTCCCCCCACCGTGTCCCGCAGCCCCCGCGTCCCACCCCCGCGCACCTGGAGAACCGCGATGTCGTTCAGCAGGAGCACGGGGTCGAAGCCGTTCTCGAACACGCGCTGCACGCGGAACGTCTGGCGCGTGGCGCGCTCGGGGCGCCGCAGGTTGTGGGTGCCCAGCACGGCGGACACCAGCCGGAAGTTCCTGGGGAGGACGGAGCGGCGTGGGGGGGGACCCCAGGCACGGACGGACACCCCCAGACCCCCACCCCAGACCCGGACGGCCCCCACCCCAGACCCAGACAGACCCCACCCAGACCCGGACGGACCCCACCCCAGACCCCCACCCCAGACCCGGACGGACCCCCCCAGACCCGGACGGCCCCCACCCCAGACCCGGACGGCCCCCACCCCAGACCCAGACGGACCCCACCCCAGACCCGGACGGACCCCACCCCAGACCCGGACGGACCCCCCCCAGACCCGGACGGACCCCACCCCAGAACCAGACGGACCCCACCCCAGACCCGGACGGACCCCACCCCAGACCCGGACGGACCCCCCCAAACCCGGACGGACCCCACCCCAGACCCGGACGGACCCCACCCCAGACCCGGACGGACCCCACCCCAGAACCAGACGGACCCCACCCCAGACCCGGACGGACCCCACCCCAGACCCGGACGGACCCCCCCAGACCCGGACGGACCCCACCCCAGACCCGAACGGACCCCCCCAGACCCGGACCGACCCCCCAGACCCGGACGGACCCCACCCAAGACCCGGACGGACGCCCCCAGACCCGGACGGACCCCACCCCAGACCCGGACGGACCCCACCCCAGACCCAGACGGACCCCACCCAGACCCGGACGGACCCCACCCCAGACCCGGACGGACCCCCCCAGACCCGGACGGACCCCGACCCCACCCCAGACCCGGACGGACCCCCCAGACCCGGACGGACCCCACCCAGACCCGGACGGACCCCACCCCAGACCCGGACGGACCCCACCCCAGACCCGGACGGACCCCCCCAGACCCGGACGGACCCCACCCCAGACCCGGACAGACCCCCACCCCAGACCCAGACGGACCCCACCCCAGACCCGGACAGACCCCCACCCCAGACCCGGACAGACCCCCACCCCAGACCCAGACGGACCCCACCCAGACCCGGACGGCCCCCACCCAGACCCGGACGGACCCCACCCAGACCCGGACGGACCCCACCCAGACCCGGACGGACCCCACCCCAGACCTGGACAGACCCGGACGGACCCCACCCCAGACCTGGACAGACCCGGACGGACCCCACCCCAGACCCCCACCCCAGACCCGGATGGACCCCACCCCAGACCCGGACGGCCCCCACCCCAGACCCCCCCCCACCCCAGACCCGGACGGACCCCCACCCCAGACCCGGACAGACCCCACCCCAGACCCGGACGGACCCCCACCCCAGACCCGGACAGACCCCTGCCCGCCGCCCAGGCCCGGGAACGGGGCCGCCTACCGGCCGTTCACGCAGTGCGCCGCGGTCAGGACGAAGCTGGGCGCGATGAGGGTCCCCCCGCAGAAGTGACCCCCGCGCTGCTGCAGGGACACCATGAAGGGCCACGCGTGGGGCCGCGCTGGCCGCCCACCCACGATCTCCGAGGCCAGCGCGGGGCCTGCAGGGCCGGATGGGGAAACTGAGGCAGAGAGCAGCGCCGTCCTTTCCCACGGGTCCCCCCGAGACGTGTGAACCCCAGTTCTGGGCTCTTGAGTGTGTGCGCGTGCATGTGTGTGTGCTCGTGCGTGTGTGTGTGTGTGTGTGCATGTGTGTGTGTGGTGGTCCTGCATCTTGAACTCGGGGTCTGGGCAGATGTCCCTGCGCTCTTTGTGCTCACGGTTGTGGCTCTACCATTTGAGAAGCCATAGCTTCACTTCGGGCTTTTTGCTGGTTAATGGCCCTGTCCCTTCCTCCCCTCCCTTTCTTCCTCTTCTTTTCCTTTTCTTCCTTTCTGCCAGTCTCGGGGCTTGAATCATCACTGGCACCCAGCTTTCTCTTTCTTTCTGGGTTCCTCATCCTAGCTGCTGTCCACCCGTGAGGATGAGATTGGTCACTCAAAGCCAGATGGACAACAAGAGCAAGGTCAGGACAAGCCAAACACTGGGCGCCCCTCAAGAGGCTGAGACCTGAGGATCACAGTTCAAAGCCAACTTGAGTAAGAAAGTCTGGGGACTCTTATCTCAAACCAGCGAAGAGCTGGCAGTGGGAGCTGTGGCTCGAGTGGTCTAGGGGCAGTCTTGGGCAGAAACAGTGAGGGACAGCACCCAGGCCCTGAGTTCAAGTCTCAGTACCAACACACCCACATTCTCTCTCTCTCACACACACACACACACACACACACACACACACACAAGATCATCACTCACCACTTAATAGCAAGGCCAGCAGCACAGACGGGAGAGCAGGGCCAGAGAGTAGGGAGATGCAGACCATGGTGTCACAGGCTCCCCAACTTCTCTGTGCCCATCTGGTGCCCACCCAGCTCTCTTATAGCCCACAAGGGGAGGCCGTTGCATTGCCCCACCCCAGCTGGCGCCCTACTTCCTCTCCGGGAACATGAGGGGGTGAAGGGGGGGCAAACAGGCTGGCATGATCTCCAGGTTACATTCACAATGCTTGTTGAATGCTAGGTACCCAGCTTGACTGTGTGTAAGTATGTCCCAACTCCAGCAGGTGACACACCTGCTGTCCCCAGGAAGCCTGTGTTTGAACTCACTTCCAGTCGAGAGGCCTTGACTGGCCCTGGCACCCAAGTTAATGCAGAGCAAGACGAACCCCAGACGTGTTATTTATTCACTGTGACTTAGTTGTTATTATAAAGGTGACAACAGATACACACAGGTAAAGAGCACCATCTTGATTCCCCCCCCCCGCCCACCCCGGGAAGGCAGGAGACTCCTGGTTCCTTTAAGATGGGGAAACTGAGGCAGGTTAGGCCTCATCCCAGATAGAACCCACCTGTGACATGCAAGGGGCTTTTTCTTTTGTTTATTTCTTTTTTCTTTTTTTTTTTTTTTTTTGCCACTTCTGGGGCTTGAACTCAGGGTCTGAGCACTGTCCTTGGGTTTTCTCCAGACCAGTGCTCTACCACTTGACCAGTTGAGCCACCTCACCACTTTTTTCAGTTTATGTGGTACTGAGGAATCGAAACCAAGGCTTTGTGCATGGTAGTCAAGTACAGTTTACCACTAGGTGAAACTCCCAGCCCTGTGACCTTTATCTCTCCCTCTCTCTCTCTCTCCCTCTCTCTCTCCCCCTCTTCCTCTCTCTCTCTCTCTCTCTCTCTCTCTCTCTCTCTCTCTCTCTCTCTCTCTCTCTCTCTCTCTCCTTCTTTCTTAATATGCCAGTTCTCAGGCTTGAACTCAGGACCTAGCTATTGTCCCTGAGCTTTTGTGCTCAACACTAGTGTTCTACCACTTGAGCCACAGCTCCACTTCTAGCTTTTTGCTGGTTTTTTGGAGATCAGAGTCTCATGGACTTTCCTGTGCAGGCTGGCTTTGAACCATGATCTTCAGATGAGCCTTGTGAGTAGCTAGGATTTTAAGTGTAAGCCCGGCAGGAGCTGAGATTTTTATTATTATTATTATTATTATTATTATTATTATTATTATTTTTGGCCAGCATATTGAGTCTAGCCCTGGCCCCAGCTTAGGCTCCTCGCTGTGTCATGGCTGGCCCTCTTGCACCCCACCCAGAATCACTGCCCCCTGCCCCATCAGTCCTCATGAGCTTTCTCACCATAGTTTCTCCGCCCTTCTGAGCAGCCCGGGCCAGCAGTGGCCTGGCCAGGTGCTGGGCCACGGCATGGCTGCTCGGGCCATCTTGGTCTAGAGTGGAGAAAGAGCTGTCTCCCCAAGATGGAGAAGGACCCTGAGCCCAACCACTCCTGTCTCGACCTCCCCAGCGTCGTGGCCAAAACTGTCGCAAGACCAACGTCCCCACTCCAGCACAAGGTGTGGAGGAGGGGACCAACGGACATTTCCAGAACAGTCAGGGGTGGAGCTCGGGCCCTGGGTGGCCAGATCTTGGCAAGCTGGAGTCTTTCCCCTCCCCCACCGCCAGTCCTGGGACTTGAACTGAAGGCCTGGGCACTGTCCCTGCGCTTCTTTTGCTCAGGGCTAGCACTCTATCACTTAAGCCACAACACCACTTCTGGCTTTTTCTGTGTATGCAGTACTTAGGAATCGAACCCAGGGCTTCATGTATGCTAAGTGAACACTCTACCACTACATTCCCAGCCCTGTCCCTGAGCTTTTTTGCTTAAGGCTTAAGCCCTTGACCACTTTGAGCCACAGCTCCATTTCCAGCTTTTTAATGGTTAATCAAAGATAAGAATCTTACTGCCTTTCTTGCCCAGGCTGGCTTTCAAACCACAATCCTCAGAACTCAGCCTCCTGACTAGCTGATATTACAGGTGCCCAGTTTAGCTAGTCTTGTTCTAGGCGCCCCTAATATGTATGAATCTCTATTTCCACTTATTATTATTAGTAGTAGTCGTGGGACTTGAAGTCTGGGCCTGGGCACTGCCCCTGAGCTCCCCAGCTCAAGGCTCTACCACTTGAGCCAAAGTGCTACTTCTGGTTTTCTAGTGGTTAATTGGAGATAAGACTCTCATGGACTTAGTGCCTGGACTGGTTTTGAACCTCAATCCTCAGAACTCAGCCTCCTGAGTAGCTAGGATTACAGGCATAAGACACCGTACCAGGCCACAACCCTGTCTTGTATCTAGGAATGGAACAGAGTAAAGGGAAGTCATAACTTTTGGTAGCTTTGACCCAAGGAAAGAGACCAGCACTGTCCTTGGACTTTCTCAAGGCTAGAGCTCTACCACTTGAGCCACAGCACCACTTCTGGCTTTTTTTCTATATATGTAGTACTGAGGAATCGAACCCGGGTCTTCGTGCATGCTAGGCAAGCACTCTGCCATTAGGCCAAACTCCCGGCCCCTGGTGTACTTATTAAGCCCCACCTCTATGTTACGTTCACCAATGCTTTTGGAGGCCAACTTGGTCTTGCTCTGGATTCCAATCTCCCTCCTGCTGCAGAACTTCACACTGTGGATGCCTCTGTGACTCAGTTTCCTCCTATATAAAACGTGAATAGATTCTATCTCCTCTGCTGTAGCAAAGCTTGGATGAATTAGCAGTGATAACTTGTTACATATGAAAGTATTTCATTTGGGAAATAGGGCTGTGGCTCAGAGGTATGGTGGTAGCCTTGAGCTGAAGAGCTCAGGGACAAAGCCCAGGCCCGAGGTCAAGCCCCATGACCCATAAAAAAAAAAAGAAAGAAAGAAAGAAAAGAAAACATTTCATTTGCCTGGCACGTCCTAGCTACCCAGGAAACTGAGACCTGAGGATGGAGGCTGATCTAGCCCAGGCAGGGAAGTCAATGAGTCTTCTCTCTAACCAGCAAAATAAGCCAAAAATGACAGGCTGAGAGTTTGGCCTAGTGGTAGAGCACTTGCCTAGCATGCACGAAGACCAGGGTTCAATTCCTTGGTGGGATATGGTGCTGTGGCTCAAGTAGTAGAGCCCTAGTCTTGAGAAAGCCCAAGGACAGTGATCAGACCCTTAGTTCAACCCCAGGACTGGCAAAGAAAGAAGGAAAGGAGGAAAGAAAGAAGGAAAGGAAGGAAGGAAGGAAGAAAGAAAGGAAGGAAGAAAGAGAAAAGAAATTCTAGAAGTGGTGCTGTGGCTCAAATGGTAGAGCACTAGTCTTGAGCATAAAGAGGTTCAGGGACAGTGCTCAGGGCCCCGAGTTCAAGCCCCAGGACTGGTGAGAGAGAGAGAGAGAGAGAGAGAGAGAGAGAGAGAGAGAGAGAGAGAGAGAGAGAGAGAGAGAGAGAGTTTCACAAACTTTTCTACCTTGCCTGGCTTCAAACTGTGATCCTCAGATCTCAGCCTCCTGAGTAACCAGGCCTGACTCACCAGCCCCTTCTTTGAAGCTAGTGAATTGACCTCTTTTTGAGTCAGTTTTTTCCTCAATCCCTAATTGGTTCTCCTAGACCTTAAAGTCTCAATTCTGCCTGCCAGGCCTGTAATTTGCTGGAAAACTTTCCTTCTAGAATCCCCAGGGCTTAGCATCGCTGCACACACAGGTTTAGTGTCCATAATACCCTTAGATCCTCTCTGGGTGATTGGTGGTAATTTCAAAACATTGGAAAAGGGACAGGCCTGGGTGTCCTTGCTCTTACTTGAATCTTGCTTGAATCAATACAGTGCCACCAAGCGGTGGCAGGGCCATTTAATCGTGTCTTCCAACTGGACTGTGCCCTCTGAGGGATGGCCGCTTCTCCGTAGCCTCAACTACAGGTGCCTCATTCTCTAGCTGCCTCAGTGGCTGGTCTGTGACCTCTCTTTTCCCTCTAGGCTCATTTCTGCAACCAGGGGGCGCCCTCTCATGGGAAATAAAGAACAGGCATCAGTGGCTGAGGGTGAGGGGAGTTACCCTTTCCCTGACCTCCTCTTCTTCTGATATCCACCCACTACATCCCATCCTGGCTCTAACCTGGCCTCCCCACCCCTCACCCCAGAGCCCCAGCTCTCTCCTCACTCTGGGCTTTCCCACCTATGTGCATCTCTTCCAGGAAGTCTTTCAGCCTGGGGGCTCTCCAGGCTCTTCCTACCTGGGGGTGACAGGAGACTGCTTGGACAATTCTAGAAATTGCAGTGGAATTTTTCAGATAAGGAAATTGAGGCACAGAGACCACTTGATCAGGGCTACTTAGGCAGGGCAATGGCATTTCTCCCGACCCCCCACCCCCCGCAAGACCTGGGGCTTGCGCTCAGGGTATGTACGCTGTCCCTGAGTTTCTTTTGCTCAAGGCTAGCATTCTACCACTGTAGCCACAGCTCCACTTCCTGTTTTTTCCGTTTATATGGTGCTGAGGAATTGAACTCAGTGCTTCCCAGTGGGGCAAGGAACATTATCAGAAGACAGCCAGGTGCTGCCTGTAATCCTAGCTACTCAGGAGGCTGAGATCTGAGGATTGCAGTTCAAAGCCAGCCCAGACTGGGCACCAGCGGCTCACGCCTGTAATCCTAGCTACTCAGGAGGCTGAGATCTGAGGACTGTGATTCGAAGCCAGCTCTGGATGGAAAGTCTGTGAGACTCTTATCTCCAATTAATCACAGAAATCCTTGAGTAAAAGGAGCTCAGGGACAGTGCCCAGGCCCAGAGTTCAAGCCCCAGGACCTGAAAAAAAAGAAAGAAAAAAAGCGAAAGTGGATCTGTGGCTCAATTAGTAGAGTGATAACCTTGAGCAAAACAGCTAAAGACATTTCCCAGGCCCTAAGTTAAAGCCCTGGGGCCTTCACACACACACACACACACACACACACACACCATACTCACAATCACAAATCCTAAAAGACAACTGGTGAGGCCAGCCTGGAGGCCTCTACTTCCCCTCCAACCTCAGTGAGGGGCCACTGGGCCTTGCCGGGCCAGGGGCACTGCAGCTCCTCTGCGTCCCTACTGAGAAGAATGGACAGGAGCCAGAGGGAGTTTCCGGTTTTTATTGCGGTCGTGTGGAGCGGAGGAGGTGGGGTGACGGGGTGCCCCCCCCCCCCCCCCCCCGTGAGTGAGCACTTGCTGCCAGCGGGGCCTGCAGGCCGGCGGGGCGGGGTCAGCCCGCTCCCCCGGCACCGCGCAGCACCGTGCGGATCCAGTCGACGTACAGGGCCACCCGCGCGAAGAAGTCGGGGAACTGGCGGGTGGCACATTCGCGAATCACGAAGGAATCCACGCCCTGCAGGACCCCGTCACACATCAAGGGGCCCCCCGAGTCTCCCTGAGGGGAGGGGAAGCACAGAGGGTCAGTGGACCACAGCTGCACGTAGTGGTCTCGTGCTGTGAACCTGCATCCCTGGATTCTGGAAGTCACCCCCAGTCCTCCCTGGGAGGGGCTCCCAGACCCACGACGGGGGAGGGGGCGAAGGGCGGTCATCACATGGGGAAACCGGAGCTCAGAGTGACCCCAGAGCCAAAAGGTGGGACCAGAACCCAGGCTCCGGTTCTCCCTGAACCCCCTCCCGGCTCGGACCCCTCCATTCCTAAGCCCAGGGGCAAGGGCCCCCTCCCAAGTTCCCTCTTCCCCCGCGCCTCCCCTTCCTGGACCACACCCAGCCCCAGCTCCCGGAGCTCCTCTCCTCGCCCCGCCTTCTCCAGGACCCAATCCCGAAGCCCCTCCTTCTCCTGAGCCCAGCCCTCTCCTGGCCACGCCCCCTTAGAAGGCTAAGCCACGCCCTCACGTCCAGAGCCCCGTTATTGGCCACGCCCTCGTCCCGGAGGCCGTGTCCTGGCCCCGCCCACTCCAGGGCTCTGCCCTCCTGGCCCCACCTCCCAGAGCTCCTCCCACTCGGGAGCTCCGCCCCGTCCCCGCCTCCCGGGGGGGGCACACGGGTACTCACGAAGCAGATGCCCGCGCTGCGGCGGGACACCAGCGTGCACACATTGTGCGGGCGACACAGGAAGGTGACCACGGTCACGTTCAGCTCCTGAAGCACGCGGGACACCGGCGCCCGGGTGCCCAGGCGGCCCCAGCCCATGGCCAGGCACTGGGTACCTTGGGATAGCGGCTGGTCCTGTCGTGGTAGTGGTGCCACGGCCACTTCGGCGGTGAGGGAGGCCGGGCGGTCCAGCTAAGGTGGAACAAGAGGCTGACACCTTGTCCAGTGACACCCAGGCCCAGCGCCCGCCTGATCCCAGCATCACCCACCTCCAGGCCATGTATGAATGGGGAGCGTTGATTGAATGCCCCCCTCCACAGGACCCCACAGTGTCCCGGAGCGTTGATTGAATGCCCCCCTCCACAGGACCCCACAGTGTCCCTCTCTGCCTTTGTCATGGCCTGGCATAGAGTAGGTACCCAATAAATGTTCGGTGCATGAATGATGCACCCACTCCACCTTCCCACCTGGATAATCATCACATCATTGAGGTTGTCCTCAGGGTCATAGTTGTCCTGGAAAACTTGGCTGATGGTGAACTTCTGTTGTACCGGCTCCAGGTTCTGTAGGTCGTGGGCCCCCAGCACCACTGTCACCAGGTGTGGGGGGCTAGGAGAGGTCAGGGTTTTATTCCTCCATCCCCATGTTTATTTCTATCCCTCCCACCAGAAACAGCCCACCCTGGGAAGGCCCCATACTGCTCAGGAGTCCCAGCCAGTAGGCCTGGGGGAAAGGGGAGACCAAACCCAGCCCCCATTCTGCCCACGTGCCACCCACAGGCAGGGCTCACATGTCCTGCAGGCAGTGGGCAGCAGTCAGCACAAAGCTCGGATGAATCAGGGTCCCACCGCAGAAGTGGCTACCGGGGGTCCTGCTCAGCTGCAGCGACGCTACATAGGGTCTGGAATGGGGCCGGGCCTCCCGCCCTCCCACGATCTGTGCAGCCCTGGCTGGACCTGAGAAGAGAGGATGTCACAGGTCACAGGCCAGCAGGGCTCACTCCAGGGACCCCTTCCCTAATCTTGTGTGACTTCCACCAGGCCTTGGACCTTTCTGAGCTTCAGTGTCCGCTTCTACCTAACACACCCTGTCCCGAGGTCGGCCCCTGGGCTCTGCGCCTGCTTTCTTTCTCATTCTCTTCCATTCATTCTTTTTATGGCTTCCTGGGTCTTGAACTCAGGCAGTGGGCCACTGTCCCTGGCTTTTTCACTCAAGGCTAGTGCTCTACCAGGGGAGCCACAGCTCCATTTCAGGATTTTTTAAATTGCTGGTCATCTCATAGACATGTCCTGCCTGGGCTGGCTTTGAACCAGAATCCTCAATTTAAGATTTCTTTCTTTCTTTCTTTCTTTCTTTCTTTCTTTCTTTCTTTCTTTCTTTCTTTCTTTCTTTCTTTCTTTCTTTCTTTCTTTTTTGCCAGTTCTGGGGCTTGAACTCAGGGCCTGAGCACTGTCCTTGGACTTTCTCAAGGCTAGAGCTCAACCACTTGAGCCTCAGCACCACTTCTGGCTTTTTGCTCTATATGTGGTACTGAGGAATCAAACCCAGGTCTTCGTGCATGCTAGGCAAGCACTTTAACCACTAGGCCAAACTCCCGGCCCCCCTGAGCTTCTTTTGCTTGAGGCTAGCACTCTACCCCTAGAGCCACAGCACCACTTCCTTTCATTGCTTTTTTAAAGACAGGGTTTCACTTAGTCCTCAATCTTGCAATCCTCCTGTTTCAATTAGGATTAAAGATTTGTACTACCTACATCTACAGTATAATTCTTTTTTTCTTTCTTTCTCTATCTTTCTCTCTCTTTCTTTCTTTCTTTCTTTCTTTCTTTCTTTCTTTCTTTCTTTCTTTCTTTCTTTCTTTCTTTCTTTCTTTCTTTCTTTCTGCCAGTCTTGGGGCTTGAACTCAGGGCCTGAGCATTGTCCTTGGGTTTTCTCAAGGGGCCACACTCTCGGCCCCTGTAGTGATTATTTCTAAAGGTTTGGTCATGGTCTGGTGGCTCACACCTAGCTATTCAGGAAGTTGAGTTCTGAGAATTTGGATTCAAAGCCAAACAAATCTGACAGACTCTTATTTCCAATTAACTAACAACAACAAAAACAAAAGTGGGCTGGGAGTTTGGCCTAGTGGTAGAGTGCTTGCCTAGCATGCGTGGAGACTCAGGTTCAATTCCTTGGTACCACATACATAGAAAAGAAGCCGGAAGTGGTGCTGTGGCTCGAGTGGTAGAGTGTACTAGCCTTGAGGAAAGCCCAAGGACAGTGCTTAGGCCCTGAGTTCAAGCCCCAGGACTAGAAAAACAACAACAACCAGAAGTGGAGGTGTAGCTCAGGTGATAGAGCATCAGCCTTGAGCAAAAACTACTAAGCAAGAATATGAGGATCTTAGCAAGGCACTGTGGCTCGTGCCTGTAATCCTAGCTACTCAGGAGGAGATCTGAGGATCGACGTTCAAAGCCAGCTCAAGCACTAAAGTCCGTGAAACTCTTTTCTTCAATTAACCATTAGAAAACTGGAAGTGGTGCTGTGGCTCAAGGGGTAGGGCAATAGCCTTGAGCTGAAGAGCTCAGGGAGAGAGAGAGAGAGAGAGAGAGAGAGAGAGAGAGAGAGAGAGAGAGAGAGAGAGAGAGAGAGAGAGAGAGAGAGAGACAGAGAGACAGAGACAGAGAGAGAGAGAGAGAGAGAGAGAGACAGAGACAGAGAGAGACAGAGAGAGAGACAGAGAGAGACAGAGAGAGAGAGACAGAGAGAGACAGAGAGAGAGAAACAGAGAGACAGAGAGAGAGAGAGACAGAGAGAGAGAGGGAGAGAGAGAGAACACAGAAATAATCCAGTCAACAAGAAGACTCATTTTACAGAATAGAAACTGAGTCAATCCCCCAGTGGTTTCCCCTTTCCTCCCCTCCCAGCTCTCCCTACTATGCCCCTACAGGGCCTCAGGGGCAGGCACCTCCCACCCAAGTTGACTGATCGGCACATGCACATGGCCCCCCACTCACCAGCCAACAGCAAAGCCAACAGGATGGAAGCGAGGGCAGGGCCGGAGGCTGGGCCGCTTGGAGCCATGGTCAGAAACGGGGTCCCGCTGGCTGGCTCCTCTTATAGCACTGTGGATGGAGGTTTCAGTTGCCCCACCATCAGGCTGTGGGTTCCCCACTTCCTGCTTCCAGCTGGGACAGTGTGAGATTATGGGGGTCAGGGCTGCACTCCAGGGAGGAGGAGGTGGGGGTCTCAGGGTCTGAATCTCCAGAAAATGTACACCAGCCCCCCCGGTCCCTGCTCCATCCCAGGGCTCCCCATCCGTGAGACTGTCCTTCACTATCCCCATCCCCAACCCCCAAGAATCCAGGAAGCACACGTGGCTGGAGACAGGATGGGGGGGGGCAACATGACCCCCACGTGGTCCGTGGCATCTCAGAGTGACCTAATGACATCCATATGCTTAGCTTTTTCTGGGGATCCCATCTTTTCAGCTAAGGCAGTGACTTTGCTCCAGGGGGCTCTCAGCCAAGTCCGGAAGCCTGTGTGGCCAACATAATTGGGGTACCCTGACTGTGCTGGATGGGTGGAGGCCAGGGCAGGGCCCAGTCCAAGAATCACCTGTTTGCGGAGCACTGTGGCTCACGCCTGTCATCCTAGAACTCAGGAGGCTGAGATCTGAGGATCGAGGTTCAAAGCCAGCCTGGGCACTAAAGTCCATGACACTCTTATCTCCACTGAACTACCAAGAAACCAGAAGTGGCGGTAGCCTTGAGCTGAAGAGCTCAGGAACAGTGTTCAGGCCCAGAGTTCAAGTGAAAAAAAAATGAAAGAAAGAAAAACGAACGAGGGAAGGAAGGACAGAAGGATGGAAGGCAGGCCAGGCCCTGGTGGCTCATGCCTATAATCCTAGCTACTCAGGAAGCTGAGTTATAAGGATCGTGATTCAAAGCCAGCCTGGGCAGGAAAGTCCAGGGGAGTTTTCGTTGTTTGGTCGTGGTGGTGGTTGTGGGGATTGAACTCTGGGTCTGGGCACGGTCCCTGAGCTCTTTAGCTCAAGGCTAGCTAGCACTCTACCACTTTAGCCACAGCACCACTTTCCGTTTTCTGGTAGCTAATTAGAGATAAGACTCTCACAGACTTTTGTGCCAGGTTGACTTTGAACCACAATTCTCAGATCTCAGCCTTCTGAATCTCTAGGATTATAAAAGTCAGAAGTGGAGCTGTGGCTCAAGTGATAGAGTACCAGCCTTGAGTGAAAAACCTTAGATACAGCACTCAGGTCCTGAGTTCAAGAAAGAGAGTGAGGAGAGGGAGAAAGGGAGGGAGGGAAGGAGGGAGGGAGAGAGAAAGACAGAGAGAGAGGGAGAGAGAAGAAGAAGAAGAAGAAGAAGAAGAAGAAGAAGAAGAAGAAGAAGAAGAAGAAGAAGAAGAAGAAGAAGAAGAAAGTTTGCAGAGGGGCTGGGAGTTTGGCCTAGTGGTAGAGTGCTTGCCTAGCACGCAGGAAGACCTGGTTCGATTCCTCGGTACCACATACAAAGAAAAGTTGGAAATGCTGCTGTGACTCAAGTGGTAGAGCTCTAGCCCTGAGAAAGCCCAAGGACAGTGATCAGGCCCTGAGTTCAAGCCCTGGGACTAGCAAAAAAAAAAAAAAAAAGAAAAATGTGCTGAGGGAGATAAGCCCCGGTGCAGAGAGAGGTATATGTTTTTGTTTGCTTGTTTATATATTTGTTTATTGCAGTTAATATCCTCCAGTCTCACTTTTTTTTTTTGAGGGATGCTAATCCTGGGGCTTGAACTCAGGGCCTGGGTGCGGTCCCTGAGCTTTTTGCTGCAGGCTAGCGCTCTACCACTTGAGCCACAGTGCCACTTCTGGCTTTTTCTGTGTATGTGGTACTGAGGAATCAAATCCAGGGCTTCAGGCATGCTAAGCAAGCACCCTACCACAAGGCCACATTCCCAGCCCCTGAGATTTCTTTTGTTTAAGCCTAATGCTCTACTGCTTGAGCCACATCTCCATTTATGATGTTATCGTGTGTGTGTGTGTGTGTGTGTGTGTGTGTGTGTGTGTGTGTGTGTGTATTACAGAGAAGAGTCTCACAGCTGGGCACAATGGCTCATACCTGTAATACTAGCTACTCAGGAGGCTGAGATCTGAGGTTCAAGGTTCAAAGCCAGCCCAGCAGTGTGGCCTAGTAGTCCTTGCCTAGTATGCACGAAGACCTGGGTTCGATTCCTCTGTACCACATACATAGAAAAAGCCGAAAGTGGTGCTGTGGCTCACGTGGTAGAATGCTAACATTGAGGAAAGCCCAAGGACAATATCCACGCCCTAAGTTCAAGTCCCAGGACTGGGGGGGGGGGGAAAGTTTTGGATTGATTAAAGTGATTTCAGGGGCCAAGAGTATGATCTAGTGGTAGAGTGCTCGCCTAGCATGCACAAAACTGTGGGTTTGATTCCTCGATACCACATACACAGAGGAGGCCAGAAGTGGCACTGTGACTCAAATGGCAGAGCACTAGCCTTGAGCAAAAAGTGTCCAAGGACAGTGCCAAGGCCCTGAGTTCAAGCGCCAGGATGGGCAAAATAAAATAAAGTGATTTCAGTAATCCCAAGACTTTCCAAAGTCTGAAGGTCCTGGTTCCCAGAATGCACATCAGGCTGAGCACCCCGTTCAGAGTGACTGCCCCAATCAGGGCTTGCTTTCTTTCTTTTCTTTCTTTCTTTCTTTCTTTCTTTCTTTCTTTCTTTCTTTCTTGCTTGCTTGCTTGCTTGCTTGCTTGCTTGCTTGCTTGCTTGCTTGCTTGCTTTCTTTGACATAAAAAAGGCTCTACCACTTGAGCCACCTCTCTACTTCCAGCCTTTCAGTGGTTAATTGGAAGATGAGTCTCTCTGGCTGACCTGCCCTGGCCAGCTTTTAAACGGTTCCCCCCTCAATCTCCTGAGTAGCTTGGATTACAGGCATTAGTCACCGCCAGGCTCTTCTCAGTGAAATACATTTCCATAATGCTGTTAGCTGGAGAAGGGAGTCTGATCAGACAGACAATTAGCTGGGGCAGAGGTGAGAGGCTCTGGAATTTTTCATCAGGCTCTGTTTTCCCTGGAGCGGCAGGTGTGGTGACCCCTGCTGGGCCATCCTACTGCTACCAAGGTGCTAGACCAGAGGGCTAGGAGGACCCCAGCTGGGCAGGATCCGGGGGAGGGAGGAGGCTGAGGTGGGGGAAGAACCAGGAGCCTCTGAGCCAGGAGCTGGGAGGGGATCTGGGGCTGGGAGTTGCGAGGCCACAACTCCCAGCCCCTTCCTTTGCCAACTGCCAGTGGTCCAACAGCCAACAGCCAGGCTCAAGGGGAGGGGAGGAGGTCAAGGTCACTGGGAATCTAGGGAGAAACCAAGGGCAGGAGGTGCAGGCTCAGGTCTGTGGCTGCTTCCTCCTCCTCCTTCTCCTCCTCCCCTCCTTCTCCTCCTCCTCTTCTTCTTCCTTTCTTTCTTTTTTTTTGGGGGGGGGGGCTTTCTCAAGGCTAGACTAGCTCTACCACTTGAGCCACAGCACCACTTCTGGACTTTTTAATGTATGTGGTACTGAGGAATTGAACCCGGATCTTCACACATGCTAGACAAGTACTCTACCACTAGACCAAATTCCTGACCCACTTTTTGTTTTTTGCCAATCCTGGGGCTTGAACTCAGGGCCTGAGTATTCTCCCTGGGTTTTTTCAAGACTAGCACTCTAAGACAGCACCACTTCCGGCTTTTTCTATGTATGTGGCACCAAGGAATTGAACCCAGGTCTTTGTGCATACTAGGCAAGCACTCTACCAGTAGGCCAAACTCCCAGCCCTCTTGGCCCACTTTTGGCTTTTTGGTGGTTAATTGGAGATAAAGTCTCATAGACTTTCTTGCCCAGACTAGCTTTGGACCGTGATCCTCAGAACTCAGCCTCCTGCACGGGATTATAAGGTTGAGTCAGCAGACCTGGTTTGGAGGCAGCTTTATTGTGTATGTGTGTATGTGGACACACACACACACACACACACACACAGCAGTCCTGGAGCTTGAACTCAGGGTCTATGTGCTGTCCCTGAGCATTTTTGTTCTACCACTTCAGTCACAGCTCCATTTTTGGATTTCGATGGTTCAGTGGAGGTAAGAATCAACCTGACTTTCTTGCCCAGGTCAGTTTTGAACTGTGATCCTTAGCGATCAGGTCCCATGATGTAAGGGCATGAGCCAGGAAGACTGGCTGGAGGCAGTGTTAGTGCACAATAAACCCCTTCAGTGATTTGGCATGCATATGTATGCAAGCAAGATCTTGGTCAATGTTCTAATTCTAGAACATTCTGTCATCCCAAAAGGAAGTGCCATTGTCATGAGTAGGCAGCCAGCTTTTGGGCCTCATAAGTCACTTCCTGTCTCCTCTCTAGACATTTTGTATCAATGTGTGTCTTGAGTCAGCATCTCTCACTGAGTAGGGTAACCTCAGGGTCTTTTCAAGTTATCCTATCACATGCCATAGCCTCATCCTGTTCCCTGTTTCTTTTGGAGTGACAGAATGATCTAGAACCAGATAGTCATGGTGGTTACACTGCAAGGTAACAACTACAATGAAGTTAAACTTCCAAATGAGATCCTTTATAGTCTGGGCTGGGAGACATAAGCCTGCAATCCTTAGCTAGTTAGGTGGTTGAGATCTGAGGATTGTCATTCAAAGGAAAGTCTATGAGACTCGTGTCTCTAATTAACCACCAAAAAGCTGGAAATGGAAGTGTAGAAGTCACAGAATACTAGCTTTGTGCCAAAAAGGTCAGGGATGGCACCCAGGCCCTGAACTCAAGTCCCAGGACTGGCACAAATAAGCAAAAAACAAAAAGCCTGGTGCTGGTAGCTCACACCTGTAATCAATCCTAGCTACTCAGGGGGCTCAGATCTGAAGATGATGGTTCAAAGCAATCTCAGATAGAGAACTCCATGAGATTTTAACTCAAGTAAACTATCAAAAGGAAAGCCTGAAGCTGAGTGTGGTGGCTCACACCTGTAATCCTAGCTACTCGGGAGGCTGAGATCTGAGGATCAAGGTTCAAAGCCAGCCTGGGCACAAAGGACCTGAGATTCTTATCTCCAATTAACCTCTAGAAAACAGGAAGTGGGGATTGGTTCAAGGGTAGGGTGGTAGCCTTGAGCTGAGGAGCTCAGCGACAGCCCTCGGGCCTGGCGGAGTTCAAGCCTCAAGACCCACACGCAAAAAAAGGAAAGCCTAAAGTGTCTCAAGTGGTACATCGCTAACCTTTCACACAAAAGCTCAGGAACTGCATTGAGGCCTCAAGTTCCAGCCCTATGATCAGTGAAAAGAAACAAAAATCAGGTAAATGAACTCAGAGTGAGTCTAGTTTCTGTGCCTCAGTTTCCCCTTTTGTGCAAGCTGTGCACGAGCAGATCCTGCTTCTCAGAACTGTACTGGTCGCTGAGCAGACCCTGTGTAGCTCTTGCTGTATTCAACTGCCCTGCTCCACTTCTGAAGCCACCTATGTCTTCCTCTTGCCCTGCGGACAGCCCGGGCTCTAGGCCGGGCCATGAGTCTATGGGGCCACCTGCAGCACCCCCACAAACAATCCTGCTGCTCCCCATTTTCTCTCCAGGGCCCCAGTGTTATGAAACCCCCAGACACTCCCTCCCCAACACCCCAGGAATAGGGGGAGATTGCCACATTCCCCTCTTCTTCCCTAAAGCCGTTTGTGGCTTCTTTCACCATCAACCTTCCCAACAGCTTCTCAGGCTCCTACCACACTGGCTCCTGGGGAAACTGAGGCCTTGGGTACAGTCAGATGGAACAAACTTCGGCTTCCTTGTCTCCGGTGATGGGGCGGGGGGAGTTGTGGGGCCCATATGTACTGGTTGACCAGGCCTGTCGAGCTCCACTGCAGCATCTCTGTCCCCAGTGTCCCCAGCAGTTAATTTCCCCTGTCACTGAACCATGTGTGGATGGAGGCCACTTTGTACCCAGGCAGCCTAAGTCCTTTAGAGAGTAGCCGTCGCTGCTGCCTCCTCCTCCTCCTCCTCCTCCTCCTCCTCTTCCTCCTCTTCCTCCTCCTCTTCCTCCTCCTCTTTCCCTTCATCTTTTTTTCTTGAGGGCTTGACCTCAGGGCCTGGGCACTCTACCACTTGAGCCACAGCACCACCTCTGGCTTTTTCTGTGTATGTGGTACCGAGGAATCAAACCCAGGGCTTCATGCATGCTAGGCAAGCATCTACCACTAAGGCCACACCCCCAGCATGCATTCTTTTTTTGTGTTGTCACGAGGGCTTGAACTCAAGGCCTTGTGCTCTCATTCAGCTTTTGCCACTCAAACTTGGCACTCTGCCACTTTTAAGCCACACCTCCACATCCAGCTTTTTGTGAGTTAATTGGATGTCAGAATCCCAGAGACGTCTCTACCAGGGCTGTCTTTGAACCGTGATCCTTAGATCTCAGCCTCCTGAGTAGCTGAGATGAGTGTGAGCCACCGATGTTTCCTTCTGTTTCCACTTACTGTCCTATGCTCTCTTCACATTTGTCACTAGCAGCCACTACAGGACAGGAGTACCCACTGTGCTTCTTGCCAGGTGGGAAACTGAGGCTGGAAGCAGGAGTCTAAACCTGAAGATCTTCCACACCTCTTACGGTGGGGGAAATATTGGCTAATATGGAGTTCAGTGTGAAAGCATGAGACAATTTTAGACAAATATTGTGACTAATAAGAACAAAGGCACAGAAAAGCTAGGTGTGGTGGCTCACACCTGTAATCCTTGCTACACAGAGGACTGAGATCTGAGGATCTGGGTTCAAAGCCAGTCTGGGCACTAAAGAACGTGAGACTCTTATCTCCAACTAACCACCAGAAAACCAGGAGTGGCACTGTGGCTCAAGTGGTAGAAGGATAGCCCTGAGCTGAAGAGCTCAGGGACGGCACCCAGGCACAAAGTTCAAGTCCCATGACTAACAACAACAAAAGACACAGTAAGGGCCAGTGTGAGGAGGGGGAGGCCAGGAAAGGCTCCCTGATGCTGACCCAGTGGTTCAGGCCTATAATCCCTGCTTCTAAGGAGGCTTGAGCATTGAGGATTACAGCTCAAAGCAAGCTGGGGCTGGAAAGTCTTTGAGACTCTTTTTTTTTTTTTTGCCAGTCCTGGGCTTGAGCTCAGGGCCTGAGCACTGTCCTTGGACTTTCTCAAGGCTAGGCTCTGCCACTTGAGCCTCAGCACCAATTCTGGATTTTTTTCTATGTATGTGGCACTGAGGAATCAAACCCAGGTCTTCGTGCATGCTAGGCAAGCACTCTACCACTAGGCCAAACTCCCAGCCCGTCTTTGAGACTCTTATCCTCAATGAACCACAAGAAAAACAGAACTGGAGCTGTGGCTCAGGTGGGCGAGAACTAGCCTTGAGTGAAAATTCTTAGGGACAATGTCTAGGACCTGAGCACAACCCCAGTATCTCATGCCAATAGAGAAGAGGGGTGAGAGGGAAAGGGAGGGAAGGAGGAAGAGAGAGAGAGACGCACAGAGATAGAGAAAGTGTGTGTGTGTGTGTGTGTGTGTGTGTGTGTGTGTGTGTGTGTGTGTATGGGGGGGGATGAGAGAGAGCAAATTGCAGGCAACCCCCTCCCATAATTGTCTCCACATAATTGTCTCATTCTACCCATCTCCCAATGGTCACCAGAGAATGTTCAAGGCTGGGAATAAATAAATAAGCTGGGAGTTTGGCCTGGTGATGGAGTGCTTGCCTAGCATGCATGAAGACTTTGGTTCCATTCCTCAGTACCGCATACAGTACTGCCAGAAGTGGTGCTGTGGCTCAAGTGGAAGAGCTCTAGCCTTGAGAAAGCCCAAGGACAGTGCTCAGGCCTTGAGTTCAATCCCCAGGACGGGTAAACAAACACACAAAAACCAAGTTTAAATAAAATTCTGCCTTTTGGCCAGGTGCCGGTGGCTCACGCCTGTCATCCTAGCTACTCAGGAGGCTGAGATCTGAGGATAGGGGTTCAAAGCCAGCCAGGGCACAAAAGGACCTGAGACTCTTATCTCCAATTAACTTCTAGAAAATAAGAAGTGAGGCTTGGCTCTAGGGTAGAGCAGTAGCCTTGAGCCGAAGAGCTCAGGGACAAGGCCCAAGCCGAGTTTAAGCCCCATGACTCACCCCCCCCCCCCCACACTAGTTCTGCCTTGTGGCTGCCGGCACCTCAGTTTCCCCATTTGAGAAATGGAGAAAGTACTATCCCATGAGGCTGTGTTGTGTGGTTGGTAGAAGGAAACAATCCACCAACAATTCACCTCTCCCAGCTCTGCGCCACTGTCCAGGTGGCGAAGACCCCCTCCGTGGGCAGAGGGAGGAGCAAGGAGGAAAAAGAGAGGAGCGGGA